>NC_056733.1:305751191-305953691 GCF_019279795.1 Protopterus annectens | reverse complement strand
TTCGTCATGCTATCTGTGCGAAAGCAAGTGTGGTACCTTGTGCACTTAGTTATGAGCTTTCTCGTGTTGCATTTCAGTCATGCTTTGGGATGGGAGGGTTGGAAGGAAGAGGGGTACTACTGCAGATATGTGCAAAGAAATTAATTGCTGTTATAAATGCCCCAAAAATTTTGAAGCAGAATAAACACAGGTATAGTTTTATAGGTGTGTACTAGGCTAATGGACCTGGGGCCTTTACAAGCCTAGCCATAGGATTACCCTGGCCTCGTGCCACCCAACCTTAGTTCCCAGTGCCTCTGGTGAGTAGAGCCACTGGAGATATCCTCGGGGTGAATTTTCTAATTCCTATCCACTCATCAATATTTCTCTTGAAGAGAGTCAGTGAAGTGCTCTGCTTGACATGTATGGGAAGTCTATTCCATAGCATGGGCAGTCTCTGGGTTATGAACCTGTCCCTCCTATACATTCTGCTGATTGTGGTAATGAGGTTGAGGTCTCTGGAGCATGTGGTGTGGAGGAACTAGGATTTCATTAGATGTAGCATTTCTAACAGAGCTGGGTAAGACATGACTTTGTAAGTCAAGCAGAGATCGCCTCTAAGTAGGCGATATGAGACAGAGAATAGTTGGAGTTTTTTTGAGTCTGTCCATATAGGACAAGTGTTTAAGGTCTAGGATCCTCTTTCTGAGGTACTTTTGCAGCCTCTCAAGTTGTTGCAAGTGTCTAGTGAGGTACATGTCAAATAGGGCAATATACTCTATGATTGGCCTCATGAGGGAGGAGTAGAGGGAGACAATGACCTCTTTTTTCCTGGATGCAAAACCCTTAGTAATGAGATGTGCCACATATAAGGACTTTCTGACCACAGTGGCAATGTGGTGATCAAAACAGAGGTTGCTGTCAACCTGTATTTCCATTTCTCTTATACCGCCTTCTGTGTTCAGTGGTAATTCATGGGACCTGTTTTTTTTTTCCCAAATGGGATTGTGACGGCCGTACCCTGGCCCAGCAATCAAGGAGCCTCAATCCTCACCACTAACACCAGTGTCATATATGAGGAAAGGATAACAAATACACACAGTAAAGTACAATTTCCCAAGTGCACACAGAGATCATAGTCAGTCTGGTGCTGGTTGATCCCTTGCTCCCCAATAAGACTCCCCACTGGCACAGCTATAGGGTCCATATCTCAGCCTAGCTGGCAAGCTAACCTCCAGTACCCTCTCTGTCCAACCAGTGCTTCGTGCCCCTGCCCAAGTAGCTCACACACACACACACACACACACACATACACTTTGAGATAAGTATTTATGCAACTTCACAGACACTCCTGGGAAATGCCGACACAGATTATTCAGCTGTGCCCCTTTACCCAGACTATATGGTAGTAATTACTGCCACCACCAGCTAATAATTGTCAGCTACCCAAAGGCCCTTAAAGGGGGTGTCCAATGACTGTGCAATATTATTATCCTATATGGACAGACTAATTATCAGTCAAGGCTTATTAGAGTAGCCTTGTACAATAAACACTATAAATATGCAATGTACTCTAGAGCTTAGCTTATCTCTACACAAACCAGCCACAGTTAAAAGGTTTTAAAAAATATTTAATAAGAAATACTAAAAACGCAAGACAATACTACTACACCACAGTGCTATTCAAGAGTTCAGAGATCACACAGAAACTTAAAATAATTCCGTAGTACAGTTCTGACACAACAGAAAAACACAGTCTAATCTTTATAGTCCTAGCTATTTCTACAAGAAAACATACTTCTAAAGTAACTTACTTAAGACAACAGGCAGAGTGCTGAGAGTTGGATAGTCAAGTCAAAAATGCGTAATAATTTCTGGTTCTCACTGTTTAAATTGAAACTGCAGTTTTGGTAAAACATTACATCATTTGTTTACACTTTCCTGGTTCCCAGTCCAAACGGAAACTGCATTTACATTCTTTACACTTAGAGCAATAAGGACATTCCACATGTAAATTCTGGTCAATAACTTTAGCCTTAAAACAACACGCAGGATGCTTACTCCAGACTCATCGACTCCAAATTCTAACTTAAAAGGACATACAAAACATAATTTTAATTTCAAAGAACATTTGAAATGCTTGGCTTAGTTTGCCTTACAGCAGATGGCAATGTTGCTACAATCTTGAAGTTCACATTTTACGTGATTTCTTTCATTTAAGAACACAAGCCTATATTTTACATTTATATTTACAAATGCCAGAATTATCTATCAAATTATATTTGACTAGGCTGGCAGCCTTCACCCTTCTCTACCAGTCTTCACAGGGATGAAGACACATTTTTTGGTATTGAGCTTAAGGCCATCGTTCTGACCACAGTCATTGGTCTCAGTGAGGACATTCTGTAGGATGCCAACATCACTTGGGGAGATAACAATAGCTCCCTACTTGCAATCATCTGCAAACTTTGTCAGCCAGAGTCCCTTCATGTTGGCCTGGATTTCAGAGAAGTAGATACCAAGCAGGAGAGGACCCAGGACCGAACCCTGTAGGACTCCACTCGTGACTAGTCGGCAGTCTGACTTGGAGTCGGCTACATTTACACTGTGGGTTATATCTGTGAGCCAGTTTGCAACCCACCTATTGATAAATGGGTTGATGCCTAGCTTAGTGAGCTTTTCTATGATTCCTGAGTGGGGAATTGTAACAAAGGCCTTGGCCAGATCAAGGTAGCTTGTATGAGTCACCTTGCCTTCATCCACAGCTCTGGTGACGGACTCAAAGAAGTCAACCAAGTTGAGCAGGCATGATTTACCCTTCACAAAACCAAACTGTGTGGGATCCAGAGTTGGCAGATTCCCTATATCCTTATTTATTAGGTCCATGATGATGTGTTCCATAGCTCTGCATATCAGACTTGTCAGGCTAATGGGGCGATCATTCCCAGGGTCTGTAGTCGCTCCTCCTCTGGGAGAGGACGACTGTAGCAGTGCACCATTCGGTAAGGACAAAGCTTGAGGTGAGGCTGTGATTAAACAGAGCACATAGGTGAGGTTCCAGTTCACTCTGTAGTTCATGTAGAACACAGCCAGGGATATTGTCAGGTCCCATAGAAGCTGTATTCTTGGCCTTGGACACTGCTATTTTAACCTGTGCAGCAGTAATACTGGGTGCCTGGCAATCTACTGGTATTGTGATTGGTCCTTTTGGGGGGGGGTTTGGCACTGAATCTGCCAGCCAGTATATTGGTGATATCTGTTAGCTCGGTATAGGAGGTACCATTGTGCAGTAGCTCCGAGCAAATGCGGCTATTGCTGTGGTGATTCTTTACATAACTATAGAAGGCTTTGTGGTTGTCTTTACCATCTGCTGCAATTATATTTTCATAGCTAGCTTTAGAGGATTTGATGAGAGATCTCAAGTTTTTGTTGAGGCTGATAAGGGAGTTTTTCCAATCTTGGGACTTCACCTTATTCCACATCACTTTCCTCCTTCTGTTGTAGAGTTTGTTTTATGGCAGGGGACCACCAGATTGGCTTCCTTTTTTTGGAGGAGAATGTCTTGGTTCTATTGGGTATGGTGAGATCTATGTATTTGTGCATGTGTTCGTACAGTGCATTGGTGTATGATTCGGTCACAACTATTCTCCATTTGCATGGGTGCCATGTAGTTAGCCACCTCTGGTTTTAGGAGCCCAAAGTTAGTTTTGGATAAGTTTTTCATAGTGGTTACCTTTACAGGTGGGGGTGTGTGGATTTCCAAGGTGATTAGTTTGTGGTCGGATCTAACCAGGGAGCAGCAGACTATTACTGTAGAGCAATGGTCACCCATGCTAGCAATGACCAGGTCAAGGATGTTGCTACCTCTAGTGGGGTAAGAACGAGCTGGTCCAGGGCATTGGAATTAATGAACTCCAGGAAACATTGGTTAAGTGTATTGGTACACAAGTAGCTTTCCCAGTTAATAGAGGGGTAACTGAAGTCGCCTAGTATGAAAGTATTAGGTTGCACCCTAATATTCTCCAGGTCACTTAGAAACATGCAGTGCGAATCTTGGGACATGGATGGGGACCTATAGCAGGCTACGACCTGAATCACTGTCTTACCCAATGTTAGCTGCACCTGAAATATCTCTGATGTGTTATGCTGGGCTACCAGTCTGGAGGTGTGCACATCGTTATTGAATATGGAAATGCCACCGCCTTTGGAGCTTCAGTCCAAGTTCTGGGGCAAAAAGGTGTGGAAAGAGTTATAGCCTGGTAGTATAGGGGGTGCTTTCTGCTGCCTTGAACCAGGTCCCTGTTACAGCACAAATGTTGATGTTCTCCATTTTAAGGAGCGTTTTGAGTAAGGGCATTTTGAGATTTAGACCTAGCGTTGAGCAGCATGACCCTCAGATTGCATTTGTTTGTAGCTGTTACAGTGGTAATTTGGTCTTTAGAACACCACCTAAAAAAGGTGCAATAGGGGGTGGCAAGAACCTTGGCCAGTATCCAGAAGCCCAGGGGTGACAGATACAGGCCATTTCTGGCAAAACATCAAGGTTTGTCAATCATGTTATCCTAGGCAGACAGATACTGGATCCCCTTAGAAGGACACCAGAAACTTAGCCAATTGTTAAAATCAATCATTTTCTGCTTGCACTGTGGTATCATTCTAGGTGATGGTAGGATGCTGTTCAGGGCTAGGGTCATACCCGCCTGGGCTACATAATCTGAGAGCTACTCCATGTCTCTCTTCATGTAGTCCAGGTTGGTACGTCTCAGGTCATTAACTCCCACATGTACAATGACTGAGTCATATTTGTACCTTTTGTTGAGGGACCTGAGTGCGTGCAATATGTGTCGGATCCTGGCACCTGACAGGCAGCTGATTGTCACTTTCTCCTTATTCAACCTAGTGAGTGGGATATCAGTGTGCCTCACTATTGAGTCACCTATGAGTAGAGTACTGGACATGCTTTTGCCTTAGGGGCTTTGGTTGAGTGGCACACTGTTTGGACGAGTTGTGTCTCGTGATTAGTATTGTCTTGTGGTGGTCAAGTGCATTTCTGTCTTGGAGGTCTCTGCTGTTTGGGTAAATTTTTATTGAGAGCCTCCATGTAAGTGGGCATGTGGTTTGTGTTTTTATGCGAAGGCAGTGCTAGTATGCTTTCTGGAGGGCTATGTGTTCCATGTGGTGTGGTGCAAGTGTTGACTTTCTCGTCTTGACCAGCTATTCCGGTCTTGGCTGGTGAGTACATGGCTTCCAATTTGGATATATAAGCACATCTCTTGCAAGTCTGAGTGTTGGGAGGTAAGAGTAGAGGGTTGTCGGTGTACATGAGGCAGCTGCTATATTGCCTCAAGATGCCCAAGTTCACCAGGTTAATAGGAGAAAGCACATGGAACTGACCTTTAGACATGCCTGGAGGGGTGGGCATTAATAAGTACTGGATCTGTTTCCTTGTAGAACGCTTAGCAGACTTCTTGTAGCAATTATTGTAGCACACAAAAGTGCTACCAGCACTAAAGTGCTAGACTAATAAGCTAGTAAAAGTACAGGAGAGGAGAGAACTAGTAGATCTAAGAGAAAAATTGAAGAGCAGACTTTGGCACTGCTCAGATGGTTACAAACAGTCCTGGATACAGCAAGTCTGTACCTGAACTAGACTAGTTACAGGAAAGGCTGGGAAACTATCGCAAACATGGGCTTTTCAACCAGAAAGTTGAGAGAGATGGAAAAACTGCCCAAACAGCCAATAAACTACAATTTCTGGGCCAGAAACCACTCATCTTGTGGTAGATAGGCTACCTAGTGCTTACCACTCCCACTGATAAGCTAGAAAGCTTCCATCCAATACAGAAAGGCTTGGGGGCTCAGGAGCTTATAAACAAGCCCTTAAAGCTTTTTCAAAATATTTACATTGGTTTTGTTTTAGTAAGTTGTGTGCCGGGGAATTTTAAATCTAGCACATCTTATTACAGAAAATAAATGAGTACATCATACATGTTATGTTGCATGCCTGGCCCCTCCCTTGCAAACATGTAAAACATAAATAGGAAATAAATTAAGAATTGTTAAATAACTTTTGCTTAATAAGACTTTCTATTATTATTTGACAAGAACTTCATCCTTTTGAATTTGATAAAGATTTGCTGTGACTTTAAATTAAGATAATTATGAGGAAGCACAGAACAAATCGTATCAACGTTTTAAAAGTTTGATGCAATTTAAAATCATAATCCATCATCTTATCAAGTCCTAGTTACACCATCCCCATTCCCCCTTTGAAATTACTTCATATTCTTACTTGTATGTGCTTTTACTGATACCACCTAACAAATTACACTGCTGTCTAGTTCCCTAATACATTGTTAGATGAGCTTTCTGGAACTTTTAAGACACATTTCTACATGCACATGAGCATGAACATGCAGGTGACTGAACATCCCAGTCTGTGACTGTTTTGCATTTTTTTCATTAGCATTGTACTCCTTCATTGGGTGATATATTGTAGGCTGCTCCCACTATCTGTGAAGTAATATTTCTTCAGATGTCTCTTGAACTGTTACCTTCCCAGCTGCCATCCATATCCTCATCTTATTTTCCAACTAAATCTCTCTCAAACCAACAGACACAGTATGGCATCCAGATAATACCACCCCTAAATGTTATGCCTTCTCGGACAGATGTACCCAGCTACGCATTATATTATACCTCAGATACTCCAGCTCCCTTCCTGTTTTAGTTACTTGTCTTCCAGGTTTTCTGTCAGCAAAACTTCTCTCATTATAGCCTCAAATGTCTGCATAATCCTACAAATATAAGTTTACCATTACTCTGACCTCAAAAAATCTGAAATGTTTTCAAAACACTGTGCTGCCCATCATCCTGTTAGCCGTGCACATCATGTTTGAACATATGGTTAACTCCTATCCCCGAATAATGTTTAATTTTGCCTTCTTAAGGGTCGGATTACTAAAACTGCTTCCCACAGGCTCCAGCTCCCCTCCAGAATTAGTTTATTTATTGTTAAGTGGGTTAACCATGCTGAGTAGAGCTCATTTTCAGAAAAACAACAAAGTTGCAGTTTTTATACCAGATTCCATCAGCTGTCGTAATACTATTAAGTATTTTGCTGAAGTTCCCTTTGTAGACCATCCCCTCGCTACCTTCATTCATCCAAGACTTCAGGTCAGCTGCATACAAAGTGATCTTGCTTTCTAAACCCAATTTTATATCATGCAAAAGTATACAAAACAGGCAAGTCAGCTTTACACACAGTCTAGGTTTGCAGGTTGTAACCACACTACCTTTTGTAATATTTTAACAAGTCTTTAATGTATGTCTTAGCACCATGTTTTTGTTAAATGTATATTAGAGCCTTTTTATTACATTAACTGTACTTTCAGTTTTTAAACACGAAAGCACAGCTTATTTCAACTGCTAAACTGAATTTTTAAGTAATTATTTATTTACATTGATGGATTGAAGAATTAAATTGCTGCTTTCCTTACATCAAATGCAAACTTTCCCACATTATGTTGCTGGAAACGTACTCTTCTTTTGAACATAACACTAGCTGTACTCCTGCCAATTTTTTCTTTGATTTTCTAAATTTGATGTGTTGCATCTCAGCCAAAACATTAGATCTTTTTATTCCATAGAACGATTGAGTCCTTTTGTTCTGCGATTGTTGAGCCAAACAAATTGAAACTGCTGTGCTCACAACATTTTGACCATATCACTGCCAATTTTTAAAAGTATTCTTCATGTATTTCAAGGGTATATCTCAATAGAGTTTTTCATTCATTTTTTATACTAGCTAAATTGTGAGACAGAAATCTGATTTTGGATGAAATGTTTGAGATCATTTGTTTTAAATGGTCTTTCCATGGAATTCATTCAAGTGTGGGAGCAGCTGTATATTTAGTATTAAAATATAAAGTATTATATATTGTACTTCTGAAGCAGAAATGAGAGCTGAAACAGTTTAAGTGCTAGACCTTGGTTATTAACATGCTTTTGGTTAAGTATATGTTTTTAATGCGTACACTGAAATGGTCATTAAGTTTTGAACTGTGCAAGTAATGACCACATCTTCCATGAAATCTTGGCATACTAAGGCTCACACCACAAATGCTTGATTGTACAAACTTGAAACCTTCCAGTAGCATACAAACAAATAGCCCCCGCACCCCCACACACAAGTATTTATACCTACACTATGGTCTCACAACACTGGGGAAAGAGTCCCCAAAACAGCAACGCATTTTTTTTGCCTTTTTAATGACCTAGAAACAGATTTTCACAATCTGAAGCAAGAAGTATATTCTGAGAAGTCCTAACAGCAGTAAGACTTGCTTAAATCATTTTCCAGAAAACTGTTTGGTACGATAGTTGCTGGAAGGGTTGAGCTAGAGAGTGGCTGGAGAGCAAATGGGGGCAAAAATAACACTACTGTGAAAGTCAATCAGTTTGTACAGGGGCAGAAGTCTCTGCACAAACAGGAAAGCAGGAAGCCTTCCAAACCAGGAAAAAAAACTAATTTTGAGTCCAATGAATGCACCTGGTGGCTAACTATGCCAAAAACAAAACAGAGGTAAATCATAAGCATGAGAGACTCCAGGGGACCAAGTAAAATGTTAGAGAAAACACCAAAGAACCACTTGAAAATATCACATTGAATAATACAGAAAAATGTAAACTGACCAATGTCATGCTTTATCCGCATTAAAGGGATTTATGTAGCTGCTAAAAAAAATATAAGAATCTGCCTGTGATATAGAACAGGGTCCTTTGCCACTATTAAACAAATGATCAGGTATAAAGGCAGGGGTGGATTGTCATGGGCTTTTCAGTCTTAGCAAACGTGTATGATCTGTTCTTCTGTCTGACCAATTATTAAATAAAACACAGACAAGAAGCAAAAAAATATGGAAAGTCTTAAAGTACAACATTCCCCGGTTTGGAAAGCACAAAACGATAAGTAAACCTAGAGTACAGTTGTGTACGCTTACCATAAATGTAGATGTTCGAGTGTATTCACGGTTGCAGTCATCACATTTGGGTTATCTGCTTGCAGTAGCTCTCAGTCGGCCTGATTAACTAAGTCTTGGGTCCTGCATCGGTTGCAGTCTCTTCTTCCATGACGTCAGGTAGTCAGGGGTATAAACATACAGCCGACGCCATTACTTCAGTTTCTCTTGCCCCAGATGTCAGATGCCCCCATAATGGGAAGCAATAAAATAAATATAAATATATACAAGGATATACCTACAATAAAAAAGCAAATACACCAAAAAGCTTTTAAGCATAGTAAAGGAGAGTAGAGATATAGCCAAAAAAAGTCAGGGGGCTGGAGCGAGGGTAACCAGGTCTGTAACAATGAATACACTCTAACATCTACATTTATGATAAGTCTACACAACTGTACTATGTTCTTCATGTTTCACTGTTGCAGTCATCACATTTGGGTAGATTACCAAAGCTAAGGATGGAAGGAAGAATTTAGATAGCATTACGACCAGCTATAAGGCCCTGCAAGACTGCAGTGGCAAAGCCAGCTCTGGATTTAGAGAAAATTGGCAAATTGTAATGCTTGGTGAAAGTTTGTACAGAACTTCAGGTAAGAGCTTCTAGGATGTCCCTGGTAGGGACACCTCTGAGAAAGGCTGTAGAAGTAGATGCAGCCCTGGTTGAATGGGGTCTGATCCCCTGTGGGATAGGTTTTCCATGGTGCTTATAGCAGAAATGAATGCAATGGCCTATCAATTTAGAAATGGTTTGCTTTGAAATAGCCTTCCCCTCTGCCCCTGCAGCAAATGCCACCAGCAGTTGTTCAGATTTCCTTTGAGGTTTAGTCCTGTCCAAGTAAAATCTATGTTGTCTGTGCACATCTAAGGAGTGCAGTATATGTTCCCCCTTGTTCTGTGGATTAGGAAAGAAGGTTGCCAAATGAATAGACTGATTAAGAGCCACACTGGACACCACCTTGGGCATGAAGGAGGGATTGGTTCTGAAGGACATCCTGTCTGCATGAAAGATGATGACAGGCTCCACTGCCATAAGGGCCTGTAATTCAGATACCCTTCTTGCTGAAGTGATTGCTAAATACCCTTCTTGCTGAAGTGATTGCTAAAAGGCCGTTTTCCAAGAAAGGAATTTTAAATCTGCAATAGCACCTGGCTCGAAAGGAGGAAGAGTGAGTATCTCTAATACAAAGCTAAGGTCCCAGGCTGGAGTTGGGGCTCTCCTGGGAGGTCTTAAATTTTTGTCCCCCTCTGAGGAACAGCTTGAGCAGTGGACGAGAGAAGAGGGGAGGCTCTGTGTTATAATGAGCTGAAATGGCTGAGGCATGAATTCTGATGGAGGAAAAAGAAAGGCCCTTGTGAAGCATCTCAGTTAAGTATTGTAGAATCTGAGGTAAGTTGGGCGCTGCTGTGCTCATCCCTTGAGACTGGTTCCAGGCACATAATCTTTTTCATTTTTCAGCATAAGATTTTCTACTACTAGGCCTCCTGGTTCTCCTGCTGAGACAACAGGGTAGGGGTCTGAGGCAGGTGTCATGGGGCCAACAGTGACACACTATGCAAGAGAGGGTACCAGTGTTGGCGTGGACCGTCTGGTGCAATCAATATCATCCTTGGTTTGTCCTGTTTGATCTTTAGTAGTACTTTGTAGAGGAGAGGCAGAGGAAGAAAGGCATAAAATTTTCCAGCTGAAGGACAGATCATCCACTTTCCAAGCTTGTTTGTGGGGTGTCCTTGTGCAAAATTTTTCTAATTGGTAGTTCTGGGGGGAGGCAAACAGGTCTATATCCAGGCTCCCCCATTTGTTTGGCAACATGTTGAAAGTCTTTGGTTCCAGTTTCCACTCGTGTGGGTCCATGAAGTTTCTGCTTAGTCTGTCTGCCAATGTATTTAGTTTTCCTGGCAGGAATTGAGCTCGCAGATGCACTTGGTAGCTCAAAGCTGTGTTCCACAGTGCCATGGCTAGTCTGCAGAGGGGGTAAGAATGGGTACCCCCCTGCTTGTTTATGTATCACAACAGTGATGTTGTCCGTCTTTACCATTAATTGTCCTGGAAGAATGTGGTCCTTGAAGGTTGTCAGAGCATTTTGTACAGCTAACATTTCTTTTTGATTGATATGCAGGTGCATTTGACTTGGGTTCCATTTGCCCTGAATGCACTTCCCTGCCAGGTGAGCCCCCCCATGCATAGTCTGATGCATCTGTTGTTAGGGTTTGGGCGGCAGGGGATAGAGTGAATGGTAGTCTCTTGTTTTGGTGGCAGGCCTCTGCCCACCAAAGGAACTCTAACCGTAGGCAAGGTATGTTAGGAATCATTGCTTCTAGATCTTGAGAATGTTGACACCACAGGCTTTTTAGATACCATTGTAGTTTCCTCATATGCAGTCTTGCATATGGAATTAGAAGAATGCAGGAGGCCATGAACCCCAAGGCTTGCAGTATTTGCCTTGCAGATAGCAGGGTTTTTGTGGCCACTAGTCTAAAGTAGGTTGTCAAATGAATTTGTTTCTCTGGCGTGAGGAAAGCCATCTGGGAAGTTGTATTCAAGCTTGCTCCCAGGAATATAATTTGTTGACAGGGTACCAGGTGAGATTTCTTTTCATTATGGTATACCCCAGACAAGTTAGCACCCTTTGCACAAAAGCCAGATGATTCAAAAGTATGTCCTGGCTTTCTGCCTGAATTAGACAATCGTCCATGTATGGGTATATTTGAATATTTCTTTGCCTGCAAAATGCAAAGACTGGAGCTAGGCACTTTGCGAATACCCTGGTCGTAGTAGATAAGCCAAAGGGCAGTGCAAAGAACTGATAGTGCATGTAGCCTGGTTTGAAGCGTAGGTATCTTCTGCAGGATTCCCTGATTGGGATGTGCAGGTATGCTTCCTTTAAATCGAGTGTCGCCAACCAGGCATACTGCCTAGCATAGGAAGCAACCAGTGAAGAGTTAGCATCTTGAATTTTGGAATCACCAAAACAGTGTTTAAAGTAGACAGGTCCAGGATAGGACACCATGAATTGTCTTTTCTGGGTACCAGGAAAGGTCTTGAGTAGAAACCTTGTCCCTTTTCCTCTTCTGGTACAGTTTGAATAGCCTTTATGTGCAAGAGAGAGAGAGTACTTGCTTTTGAGCCTCTGCCCACTAATTTGGGGGTAGATCTGGCCAACTGTTTGGGGTTGGTAACGTGTGGAAGTGAAATCTGTATCCTTGGGGAAACTATATTTAAATCCTATTTGTCCTGGGTAATGAGTTCCCAGTTTTTTGCATGTAGAACAATCTTTCTCCCCAAAGGGGCAGTCAGTTGAAAAGTGCTTGGATGTTTTAAAGTTAAGTCATTGAGACAGTTTACCACAGGGGGAAGTTTTACTACTCCCAGATTTGGAAGTTGGGGCCCCCCACTGCTTAGTCCTGTGCGTACTCTGGGACTGAAGTCTGGGTGCTCTGCTGGATCTGGGTTTGGACTGAAAAGGCCTGGAAGAGGCAGGAAAGGACCAATTCTTAGAGGGACAATGCCTACTAAATCTTGGAGGTTGTACATGTACGAAATCTTTAACAGTTTGCGTTGATTTAGCTTTTTCCTCCATCTTTTTTAAGAACGTCTTCTGCCTTGTTGCCAAACAGGCAGTCCTGATTTAAGGGAGCATCCAGTAATTTAGCTTTACCATGATCTGGCAAGGATTGCTCCTTAAACCAAGCATGCCTTCTAAGTAGAGACCCAGTGACAGCAGCCCTGCAAGATGCCTCTAGTGAATCAAAACCACATTGCAAAGTATGTTTTTTAACCTGTTCAGCAGAATGCATTACATCCTGTAAATCCTTATTTTCAGCACAATCAGGAATCAACATAATTTTCTGTTTAAGCAATCCAATAATATGCTGCTGATACTTTAACATATGAAACTGGCAGTTTAAGGCCCTAATGGCCAAGGTCGCAGAATTGTATACCTTCTTACCCCAGCACCCTGGAGTCTCTATCAGAGGGGTTAGGATTTTTGGCAGTAGTAGCTTTAATGCCCTTGGGTCCCTGTGAAATGGTCTCAGGATCCACAGTAGGATTTTTGAAAAGTAACTTGTGAGAGTCAGGAACCCTGTAATATCTATCAGGTTTTCTGGGAGCAGGAGGTAAAGAGTCAGGGGCCAAGCTAGATTCCAAAAAGGCATAAACAACAATATCTAGTACAGGAGGGATAGCTAAAGGCCTGTGCTGGGGCAGGAGTAAGAAATCCCTAAGCCTCTTTTTAGAATCAGAGAAATCCTGACTTTTCCAACAAAAATGCTTCCTAAGAGTATGCAAGGTTTCACCAAAGAGAAATCCTCTGGGGGGGGGGGGAGCAGTGGGAATAGAGTCCTCAGCATCAGAAGTATCAAAAACAAACTTGGTCCTAGGTCTCAGAGGGGGAAGTTTAGCTTCCCCTGATTAAAGCAATAAGGTTTTCAGCCATTCTTATCATTTGTTTTTTAGGAATAGAGACCTGACCCTGCAGTCTGGGCATCAGTTTTCTAGGCATGGTTCGAGTTTTAGGCCTTGAAGAAGAAGAAGATGGTGTCAGTATGCAAGTCAGTAGGCCTGAATACACCCTCAGAAGCCAGTGCCTGTACAGCGGCTCCAGACCCATTCAAGGTAGAGACATCCGCAGGTTCCACAGTTGAAGCATCTCACGGCATACCGGACTCAGAATGGGTCTCAGTAGAGGCCTGCGAATCTGAAGTAGCGGGTATCAGGGGCTGCGAAAGTGCCTCACTGAGTACTGGCGACTGGCTTAGGAGAAGCATCGTCGGCAGTTTTGGACCTAGGCGGCATGTCTCTGTCTTTATGTTTGCGTTTTTTTGGAATGTCAGTAGTCAGATGGCTTACGAAAGACATATCTGGATAATTGAACCTTGCACCAAAATATTTAGAAGCAAAAATATACAGACGACAGATAGTTCGTTGTTTAAATAAGGCACAAAACTGACAGCGAGATACGTCATGGTCAGGGCCTAGGCAAGGAATACAGTACGAAAAAAAGGTTTACCCAACAGGGTACTTAGCTTTAAGTTGAAAACTTCAGTTCTGAAACTCAAACGAAAATTTCAGGAGTCGGCGACTGGCACTTGCAAACTGTTTCGGGCACCGCATGGCAAGAAAGACTGATGTAATGGCATCAGCTGCATGTTTTATATTCCTGACAACCTGACGTCACAGAAGAAGAGACAGCAACCGACACAGGACCCAAGACTTTGTTAATCAGGCTGACTGAGGGCTACTGCAAGCAGGTAACCCAAATGTGATGACTGCAACAGTGAAACACAAAGAAGATCTAGTATACACCAAAACAAATTAAAAAGTATTTATGTCTATAATATGAGCTAAACCTAGCTATATATTCTATAACAAACTGAAACATTCTGTAAGCATACCAGCAGTTTTTTAAGTGTTGGCCCTTACTAACTTGGTGCTTAAAGGTGAAGTACTGTTAGTTACTGACCATAATTGTATATTCTGCTCTGTTTGCCAAATATTCTCAGAGATCCACCAGATTCTGACAGTGACAGTTATGTCTAGTAGTATTTACTCTCTTAATATCACACTAGCCTGGGTACAAGAAGTTCTCTGCAAAATCATATGTGACTTAGAAGCCAGTCTTTATGATATGAATGGTTCTTTTTTGTTTTGTTTTTAGGAAAACCAATAATGAGCTAACAGACTGGATGGGTATCCACAAATTTATTCATTTATGACTGGTATGGCCCTCCTGGAGAAAAAGAGGTCCAGCATGATGGAGAGTACTATTGGAGTAAGTGGTCATAAGACTCAGTGTTGTTGGAATGTCTATAAATATATGAATCTAAGAATCCATTTCTACTGAATATGAGCCTGGGATACATTCCGCATTATTAGAAACAAGCTATTATCCTAATGCAAAGTGGTGATACTTTGGATACATCCAACTATAGGGGAAATGAGCCTTACACACATTTTGGGGAAAGCATTTGAACACACTTTACTCAGGCCTGTCAAAAACTGATATAATTGGCAGGTTTATAATGGACAGATTGTGTGACAATAATATGACAGACTGTATACAGTTCTGCAATAGATTCCAGGGATAAAGAAATACCTGTCAATACTGTTTTCTTAGACCTCACTGTTCGGCCATGTGTGTGCTGGTTTTCAAGAATGTGAATATGTATATCAAAAGTTGGACAGACAACAGCCTAATAGAAGTTGCTGTTCATCTCAGTTTTCTACAAGGAATGTCCCAAAGAGATCTGTAATTGGACCATTTTGTTCAATACATTTTAAGACCATCATCCTTGGCCAATTAAATATCTTGATCGGCAAATTTACGGACAACATAAAAATGGCCTCGATGTCCAATTCTTGAGGTAACCAACCTAGTCTTGAGCAAGGTCCTGACTGCAAGTTGTGGTCAATGTGGTAGTATTCAGTATTGACAAAAGCAAGATAATGCACCTAGGAAGCAACAGTGGACAGTGTCCATATTCAACAGCTGGTCAGCAGTTACAGCGTTGCACATTTACAGACTTGGGCATTACAGCAGACTACAATCTAGGCTTTAAAAAAACATGGAATTAGGATGTGCTTCAGCACTATTAAAATAGTTTTAAAGGACCGTTTTATCTAGACAGCCTAAATTATTTTCATGTATTTATGGCCTTGACAAGGAGATGCAAAGAATATTGTGAAACTAACAATTTATACTTCTGCTGTCATCTTTCCAAAGGTCCACTGTAACATTAAAGTCAAATTTCAGCATTTAATTTGTTGCTGGCAAACACAACATGCCTTCTTTTCCTGGTGGAGAAGTTTAACTCAAAAGGTTGCTCATGCAGCCTGTGATATGGTAACGAAATCAAGGCAGTTCGGTATTAAACTGTAAAATTTTGCCTGCAGCCAACGAGCAGTGATATAAAACATCAAAGGCACCTGATACAGGCTTAGTACATTTTACTTTTCTGTGGCAATGTTCAAGGCTATTTACACTGACAAAAATGTACAAGTTCAAGTTTTGACAAAATACAGAGATGGTTCAGAAAGGTTAAGTTCATTTCTTTCAGCTACAGTTAAGTAACATTGACACAGTTCATTAAGTCTAAAGATCCAGCTTCTAGGGTTCTTGTCCAGGTGCAAGCCCAAATGTTGAAGGGACTTCAATAAATCCACAGGCTCGCATTCTACTCTAGCCTACAGTTCTCCACAGGATCCTTCTTCAGGTTTCTACAGGCTCTATCTGGAGCAAGTTACCTAGAGTCCATACACTTCATAAAAGACATACATCCTGACATTCTGGGCTATATATTACTTGTATTACTTGAGCCAGCATGGAACTTGAATTTACTGTAGCATACATAACTCTGTCAGGTTTTGTACTGTATTACAAAGGGTATTACCAATTTGGAAAGCGCATTTCCAACACATTACACAGCAATTTCCATGCATTATTCAGGCACTTGTAGGACACCTCAACTATCCAGATTTTTGCAGGCTGTCCAGATTTTTGGCTCATATTTTTGGTCTGTTCCTCATAATTGTTTTTTTTTTATTTTCTGGCAAATCACTGGAATTATCTGAGGAATGAAGTCACTAAATAATGGTAAACATTTGAGTTTCATACTTCAAATCCTTCAGAAAATGCACGTTAAAAGAAATCCTGTTACTCTAGCAACTTTCTTCATTTGTAAGAGCAATATTTAAAATATGTCCCTATTTTTGGGCCTTTGCACCCCCCCCCCCCCAAGTTTTGTTGGGGTTTGTCCAGACTCCATGCACTAAGAGACTGAGAGGTATGACTTGTACAGTAGAGTTTATGTATGTATGTACATAACATGTAACACAGCCAAAGAAAAAAAAAGTCCACCTCACAATTTCCATATACTGGCAAGGATGATCATGTAACTACTTATACAGGGATACCACAAGAGAGAGATTTATACTGAAAATGTGTCTTGTTCTTCAAACTTCAAGGTCTAGGCTTGACAAATGACAATTTATCATCCATTTGGATGACAAAAGCTCTGCATTCTGAACAATGAATTACTATAGTAACTACAGTCATCCTTGCACTGACTGCTATTGTTGGGGTTTACTGCTCAGTGGAGAAGTGTCATACATAGACAGAGCTGGATAAGTTTGCCCTGACATATCACCAGAAAGTACAGTTGTGTACTTTACTTAACACAACACTAGATGTTGAGACAGATTATTTCTACAATAGCCATTACAAAGTGGGATATATCCTGCAGGGTACTGTAGGTCTGGCCAGTCCAAAAGGCTTCACCCTCCTTTGCATGAAGTACGCCTAACACAGGAAGATGCGAGAGAACTCTGCTTTATTGCCCAAAATGGAAGTCTGAAGTCTAACGTTCTCAGTAAGGTCTTGTGATAGCAGTAAAGAAAGAATATTATGCCTCATCCAGGGATAAAATATGAAGTGGATGGATGGAGGATGCTAGGACTTCAACAGCGATCTATTTGAATATATACAATTATACAAGTAAACCATACAACTGTACTATGTTCTTTGTCAGGTTACTGTTGCAGTAACCATTATAATATGGAAAGACTAACAAAGCTCGGGTAAATAAAAAAAAAAAAAAAAAGTGGATGGACAAGGACCAGACTCCAGGATACCCTGAAGTACGGCTTGAGGCAAGCCTTTTATAAGCTCTGGAAACAGCACCCAAAATGTAGTGTTTGGTGAAAGTATCAGACGATCAAGTAGCTCCTTCTAGAATAAATGTAGAATCCACCCATTTACACAAAGCCTCCAAAGTGGCCACAGTTCTAGAATAATGAGCCTTTTGAGCAGATGTTTTACCATGATTACAACAGCACACCTAAACAGCACTCAAAAGCTATTTAGAATTGATTTGTTTAGATACTAGCGGTCTTTTTTTTACCATCTGTGGACACAGTTGATTTGATCTGATTTCCTTTTTTTTTTTTTTTTTTTTTTTTTTATTTAATTATTCTTCCTCACCAACCCCATCTCAGCCTTACACAGGCTATTCCTGGCTTCCCAAGTTCAGCCTTCCTGAATTCCCCAGTGATTTGTTGCTGGGTACTCCCAAATGTGAACCTTCACTGTGTAGGCCAGACTCCTCAAAAAGTAAACTTCAGCAGTACTCATTGTTTAGACCCTGGAGAGCAAGAGATTAAATGTAGAGCCAGAGAGATGCAATTCTTCCAGACACTGGATTCCCCCTCCCCTGGGATAGGAGGACTGAACACAAATGGTTTCATCCTAACCCCCACTACCAACACCAACACTATCTAGCCCTCTTGCTCCACTGGATTAACAATTCCCTAAAATCTTTATTTTTATCCAAATATCTCAGTTGTCTATTGATATACAGAAAATAAACGATCATTTCTCTCTTGTTTTAAGAGTCAGGATATAAATCAGACATTTGTATAATCTGACTGAGACTAAATTCAGACAAAACATTAGGTATAAAAGAGGTACTGTTTTCCGAGACTCAGGCTAACTTTATGAAAGATCAAAGAAGGGTGACGATGTGAGACTCTGCAGTTCACATAGCCTTAAAAGTGAAACTCAGAGCTACCAGCAGGGCAGTCTTCCAAGTTAAAAATTTTAGAGAACAATTGGCTGCAGGTTCAAAGGGAGAGAGACAGTTAATCTCTCCAAAACAAAACTGAAACCCCCAAGAGCGAGCCACATTTCTTCTAGGAGGCCTGATACAAAAAAAAAACATTTTAAAATTTGCCCTATTTGAGAAAAATGAAGACAGGGTGTCCCAACTGCAGGCCAACTGAAAAGGACAAGAGGTGTACCTTTAGCATACAGCACAGATAACCAAAATTAAAAAATTCACAAAGGTACTAAAGAACCAGGGATGCCCACATGTGAGATGGGTCCTACCCTCTATTCTGGCACCAATAAGAAAATATTTCCCATTTGACCAGGTAAGATTTTCTGGTATCAGGTTTTTGTCTCCTTTAACACCTGTTGCACATCTTCTGAAAACAAAATGCCCCAAAATGGATCAAAAGCCTATCAGTCATGCCATTAAGGTCCTTCCTGATCTTTTGAAGGACCTTGTGAATTAGAGGAAAGGCACAGAAAAACATTTGCATCAAAGGGATTGAGGATTCCTCCATTTTCCATGCTTTTTTGGTAGTAGTAGTACTGGAAAAGAATTGTCTACATAGGTAGAAGGCAAACTATATGGGGAATTCTCCACTAGTGGATTATCTGCAGAAAGACACCTGGATATAAAATGCATTCATGATGGTGTCTTCTGGATCTGTGCAGAGAATCTACTATGGTGTTCTGTTCTGATGGAATGGAGCCTACAGGGTTAAGTTGTGTTAAATTGCTATATCCCAAGCAATTATGGTTGGTCAGCGAAGTGGGTAAGATCTTATTCTCCAATGTTTGTGTACTTCATAATTGTGGTGTTGTCTGTAACTACTGAGATAGCTCCTGGTAATCAAAGCTGATCTAGACCTTTCAGGACATTTATCAGGCTCATCATTTATTTTTGGTTGATATGTGTTTTGAGCCTGTGTTATCAAATTCCCTGGACCTTATCACCTTGCAAAAGACCCTCCCAGGCAAAGTCTGTAGAATAGTGTGTGTGTGTGTGTGTGTGTGTGTGTGTGTGTGTGTGTGTGTGTGTGTGTGTTTTGCACCTTTAAGAAGCATTTCAAGGTCAGCACATGCGTATAAAATAGCAAGCACTTGCTAGCTTCAGTGCCATTTTGAGAGTCCAGCCAGAAGTGAGCATGTATGAGTGTAATAGCTAGTTTGTTTATAAGTTTATCTAAGTTAAAGTTATTAAGCCTCAATCTTCATGTGTTTGTACATAAATAAAGCTGCTTGAACAGAACCCATGAAGGCTCGTCTATTTTATCCTGACTGGACAAGTGACATGGTGTCAGAACCGGGATTCCAGAGATGGCTTTTCAGAGCTACAAGGTGCAGAGTTAACAGTGAATGTAAACTAAGAGAACTGAGCACAAAAAAGGCACAGAAACAAATCAAAGGTAATGAAAACTAGCACAAATGATTTATTTTATATAAAAGATAAAACAGAGCATTACAAGGGCAAAAGCCACATTATTAAACAAGCGAGAGGCACAAAAGGTTCATTAATTAAATGAAATGTTTACAATTAAGATATTTGATAAAGCAGTTATCAGAAAAGCAGAAAAAGGGTTCAGACCTACCTCAGAATTGCAACACTAGCCTGTTTACAGTAAAAGGAGGACAGGAAAAGTATAATGGGCACGGAAAAAGATTAAACAAACAAAATTAATACAACAAGGGCAAAAAGGGCACATTAAGCTTAAATAAAGCAAGGTAACTGCATATGTTTTGGAAATGTACTGTATTTTAGCATAACTATTTTGCATTGTGATAAGGCTATAACTAGAGTTATTAGAAGCATCTCAAAGTGTGTAAAGTGTATTACTGTGCAATTATTCCAAAGAGTGTGTGTGCAAGGTGCAACTATTTTGTGAAGTACAGTCAAAATACAGCCATTTTAAAAGTTTCTTGTGCTGGGTGTGTCTAGTCACAAAATGCTGCAATTACAGAGTGTCTCTTGCACTGTAAAGAATTATTTAGCAAAGTACAACCTTTCTGGGAAAGTTTCAGTGTGCTGTGTACTGTTTATTTGCAAACTGCATTTATTTCAAGTGTTTCTTACACTGACCTTCTTCTGCCCAGTTTTTTCACACGGTACAGTTATTTTGAAATGTTTCTTAAACTAATGAGAGGTGATTTCTTACACTACAGTTATTTCAGGAGTATTCCAGGCCCAAGAGTCTTATTTCACAAATTCAATTTGGAGGCTTGTTGTGCTGTTGGGCATAGTAACAAATAACGGCATACATTTCTGGCATATGTATGTGTGTGTGTGTGTTTGTTCATACTTGCAAAAGCCTTCACCGGTATGTGTTAATATGGTAGATGGATTTTGAAAACCGCCACCACTTGTATTTAATCAGAATATTACACAGAACTGGAGAATATTTGAGCAAGAGTACGATATTTTTATACAAGCAGCTTATTCTGACAAAGATGCATGCACCAGGGCATTCATTTTGCTAAACCTAACTGGGTCAGAGGCCATTGAAAGAGAGCATTCATTTGTGCATGCACCAGCAGTGTATGAGGGAGAAGGTGAAAACTGTCATATTGGTGTACAGGCTGAATCTAGGGAAGACCCAGAGTGTTTGAAATGCCAGTTCAGGGAAATGTGCCCACCCCCCAGACAAATATTACATTACAGAGACATTTGTTTCACACAAGAGATCAGAAACCTGGGGAAACTTTTTCAGCTTACAGTACTAACCTGAGAAACAAAGCTAAAACGTGTTGGTTTGGTGACTTAAAAGATGAGTTGATAAAGGACAGGCTTGAGCGTGGAATTAATAGTGCTGCAGTGAAAAAGATTTTGCTTCATGACAGTGATTTAACTCTGAGCAAAGCTATTGAGATTTGTCAAATCCATGAAGTTACAGAAAGGCACACAAGTATGCTTGTGAGTGATAAGACCATGGTTTCAGCAGGCTCCAGAGCAAATGTAGACAGTATGCAACACGTGGCTAGCAGGAGGCGGCCTAACCACATTTTACCTGCTACCCCTGCAGGCTCCCCAGGTAAAACTCAGTTTTCCAACATATTCTAAGAAAAGAACATGCTCGGTGCAGTACAAGGGTGAGTCAACAAAACTCAAATCTAGCTTTATTGTTAACTGTCACAATTGTGGTACCAATCATGAATCTAAAAGAGAAAAACACTTAGCATTTGGTCAGCAATGCCACAAGTATAAAAAATGGAACCATTTTCAGAAATTTGGCAAATCAAGTAAGCCTCACAAAGTTATAAAGAAGGGTCACTCAAAAAGCAAGTTAATCATATAGAGAACTGTAATTATACTTTCTACATAGATGATGCATCAGTAATTGGTAAAACAGTTGATGCAGTGAATTTGTTAGCAGAGTTAAGTGTTTTGTACTGTCCAGATAAATGGTAAATCCACCGAGCTTAAAGTGGACACAGGCTGAAAGTGTAATGTTATGTCAGCAAACACATTTGCTAAGGTGAGAACTGGTGAACAACTCGATGCAGCTAGTTATGCAAATCTTGTTGCTTATGGAGGTGAAATTCAAACTGAAGGTTCAGCATTGCTTTCATGTTATTTGGCTAGGAACTGTTCCAACTTGTTATTCTAAGTAGTCTGAAGACCTATGCAGTCATTACTGGGTCTCAGAAATGGATTTGCTTTCCTTTGCCAAAGAACTTCATCATATAAGCACATATCCTAGTTCTAATTTTACCGAAGCTATTTCCTCAGAGTATGCTGATGTTTTCACTGACAAGTTGGGCAGACTTCCAGTTGTGCAGTTGTGTATTCTAATTTAGACCCAGAGGTCAGTCCAGTGGTCAGACCAGCAAGAAAAGTTCCAAAACCTATGCAAGATAAAGTTAAAGCTCAACTGGATAAAATGGTGCAGCAAGGTGCGATTTGTCCAGTCACAGAACCAAACGAAAGGATGCCGTCCAAAAATGGCACAGACAAAATCAGAATATGTACTGACCCAAGAGATTTCAACAAAGCATTAAAAAGACCGCATGATCCAATGTGGATAGTCATTGAAGTTGCAGCCCTAATACCAAATGCCACTGTCTTGGATGCAAAAAGTTCATTGTGGGAAGTAATGCTTGATTGCAAATCCTCATTACTGACTACTTCCAGTACCCCATTTGGCAGATTCCTCAGGATGCCATTTGGAATGAATTCTGCAAGTGAAGTCTTTAAGCCTGCAATGGAGCAATTTTTTTCAAGTGACCCTTGTGCCATAATAGTAGATTTATTGGTTGGAGGCAATGGTAAAGCAGAGCATGACAGAAATCTTAAGAGAGTTCTAGACAGAGAACATGAAGTTAACTTAAAGCTCAATCCCCTGAAATGCAAATTCAGACTACCAGAAGTTACATATGTAGGTCATTTATTTACTAGTACTGGCTTGCAACCAGATTGGTCCAAGCAAGCAGCCAATCTTGAGATGCCAGCTCCAGATAATGTTCAAGTTCTACAATATTTTCTTGACATGGTCAAATATTTAGGCAACTTTATACCAGACTTCAGTGAGTTGACAGCACCTCTGAAAGAGCTGACGTGCATAAATGTTACCTGGTTTTGGTTGGAACAGCACCAAACGGCATTTGAAGACCTTAAGCAGAAAATTGCCACCCCACCTACATTAAGATACTATGATAAACCAGTAACTCTTTCCTGTGATGCTTCAAAGTTTAGTTTTGGCACAGTTATTCTTCAAGAGGGCAGACCAGTAGCCTATGCATCTAGACCTCTTACCCAAAGTGAAATGCAATATGCTCAGATTGAGAAAGAACTTTTGGCAATAGTATTTGCATATTCCAAGTTTCATGATTATAACTATGGTCGAGCTATTCAGATTGAAACTGATCATCAGCTTCTAGTTACTATTTTAAAGAAGCCCATGCATTCAACTCCGGCAAGATTACAAAACATGATGCTCTGATTGCAAAAGTACAACTTCAAAATAGTCTATACAAAAGGCAAACTTTTTTATCTGTCTGATACCTTATCCAAATCACCCAGAAATACAACAGAACAGCTTCATGGAGAGAATTTTGACTTTGATGTCATGGAACTGCATAATTTTTCCTACCATGAGACTTGATGAGCTGAGAGATCATACAAAGACTGATCCAATTTTGCAAAAGCTCAGCTACTACATTAATGTTGGATGGCAGTCAACGCAATCTAGTTGTACTACCTGAAGTGCAAACTTCTTTTCCTTACAGAGATGTGATGTTGACAGAAGATGACATTATTTTCAAAGGTCCAAAAATTGCTGTTCTGTCTTCCTTACAACATGAATATATCCAGATTTTGCATCATGGTCACCCAGGTTCCAAATCTACCAAAAGAAGGGTGGGAGGACTAGAATTTTGGCCTTCTCTAGCAAAAAACATTGATAGAGTACTTTCTTTTTGTTCAGTATGAAACGGTACTAAACGCATGTGCAAAAAGAACCACTTCAGCTAAGCCAAGTTCCTGAACTACCATAGTCAACAGTATCCACCGATATATCAGAGTGGAACAATCAGCATTACTTACTGTTGGTAAACTCTTATTCAAACTGGTTTGAGATTGATTTACTACCTAATCTAACATCCACTGCTGTTATTACCAAGTCATTTCTCAGTTCATGGTAGTCCACACAAAGTTATTTCTGAGAAAACACCCAATTTACCAGTCAGTTTTTTTCAGAAATTTGCAAAAGAATGGGACTTTGTACTGCACATTCAGCTAGCCCATTTGAATGTAGATACTCTGGACTACTAGTAACATGTAGAGAGTGCAAAGTAATTGCTGGAGAAAGCAAAGTGTGATAATACCAATTTTTTTTTATTTACTTAATCTCAGAAACATTCCCCGTGACGAAATACTTGGCTTGCCTTCCCACAGACTTCTATCTAAGCAAACCAGAACAACATTGCGTATTAGCTCCAGTTTGCTGAGGCCTAAAGCTAGCAACAGGACAATTAGAGTTCAACTTTTCAAAAAGCGTTCTTTCCAGAAGTCCAATTATTTCAAATAGAACAGATTTCTTGGTCCATTGAAAGGAGGCGAGAGAATGAGGATACAAACAGCGGAAGGTTTTGACCGGATTGGTCAATTAACAGGTATATGTACCAAGCCAAGTACTACTTCATAGAATCTGAGGGTGTAGAGTACAGGAGAAATCACAGACATCTTCTTCCTGTACCAGAAACAATGTTGCAGCATCAATCCTGTGATACAGACTCTCGATCTGAGAGCAATCCAGACAATGTTCCTGTTGCACAATGTGTCTTACCTTCTACTTCTGTGCTTCATGTCCACAAAGTTGAACATTCAGCAGAGACAGTAATTGGAATTAGGTCTAGCAACTGGGACTATGTCACATGATTTGGTTATATTTCCAGACCTAGAGTGAAATACACAGTAATCTGGACATAATTGTCTACATGTATTTAGTTCTGTATAATTGTATGAAAAAAAATAATTATTTCTGTCAATTGCATGTCAATGTTGTCAATATTGCATGACTCATTTCTTAAAGAGGGAGGATGTAGAATAGTGTGGGTGCGTGTGTGTGTGTTGTACCTTTAAGAAGCATCATTCCCTCCAGTAGAGCCTCTTTTGAGTGTGTACCTTTAACTCCTAGTGAGCGTGGATTCACCATTTAAAAATTGACGTTATCACCTTACATTTTTAACAAATACCCATTGACAGAGGTCATATATAAATACAATTGTGTTTGCTATCATGTATGCTTCAAGATAAAATTTTCCAATACCTTGTATGTAACATGTTTTTGGAATTATTAATGCAAATATGAACAGGCAATATTGACGCCTAGAGGAGCAGTAGGAGTTAACTGCAGAAACGCCTGGAGACGTCACTCGGCTGTAATCAGCACACGTATATAAATAACAGCCAGACAGTGAGCATGTATGAGTGTAAGAGCTAGTTTGTTTATAGGTTTATCTAAATTAAAGTTAAGCCTCAATCCTGATGTGTTTGTACATAATAAAGCTGCTTGAACAGAACCTGCATTATATGTATGATATCTGCATTGCTTACTGTACTTATTTCCTTGTTTCACTTGAAAGAAAGTTACTGTTTGTCGTTTTTGCATTTAAATTACCTGTAACACATTGCATTTAAGTTACCTGGCACTTGCTCACTAAAGCAATTATATAAGTCAGCTCTAAAAAATTAAAAGCACTACACCCTCACAAACTCACCTTGAGTACCTTGTTCCCCACTGGCCCTTTTTTTCAATTATAAAGGAATTCCCAATACTATTCTAGCATGTCCAAAGGTCAGTTGTCAATCTCCTCTCCGGTCCAGCTGGTGAATCTGGGAATCTTGAGGCAATGTTACAACTGCCTCATGTACACAGACAACCCTCTCCTCCTCCCAACAAATTCCAACACGTGAGAGATGCAACCATATAGCCAAACTGGAGGCTAAGCTCTCTCAACTCAGTACTGGCGTAACCAGTCAGGAGGAGAAAGAAACCACACTCACTACAATTCCAGTCTCACATAGACCTACCACGACAACAAAACAAACACAAACACACAAAAACATACTCGGAGGCTCTAAATAAAAATCTGCCTAAGCAGCAGAGACCTCCAAAGCAGACACCCAAGCAACCGCTACCCCAAAACAAAACATGAGCAACACATAGCTCACAAAGCCAGTGTGCCGAACAGTCACAGTCCTTAAGGCTAAACAACACACCTGATACACTTGTAATAGGTGACGCTATCGTCAGGCACACTGACATCCCGCTCACCAGGCTGAACAAGGAGAAGGTCATGGTGAGCTGCCTGTCAGGCGCTAGGATCCGCCACATAACACAAGCACTGAGGTCACTCCAAGGCAAGTACAAATATGACTCAGTCATTGTCCATGCTGGTGTGAATGACCTGAGACGTACCTCCCTGGACTACATGAAGAGAGACATAGAGGAGCTCTCTGAGCATGTAGCCCAGGCCGGTATGACCCTGACCTTGAGTAGTATCTTACACTCACCAAGAATGATGCCACAATATGAAGACAAGATGATCAATTTCAACAATTGGCTTAAGTGTTGGTGTCATTCAAAGGGGATCCAATGCCTGTCAGCCTGGGATGACATGCTCGACAAGCCACGATGCTTTGCTAGGGACGGCTTGCACCTGTCACCCCTGGGCTTTCGGATATTGGCAAAGGCTCTTGCTACCCCCATAGTGCCTTTTTTTAGGCAAGGCTCTAAAGACAAACCCACCTCCATAGGTATCACAAGGGATAAGAATATAAGAGTAATGCTACTCAACGCCAGAAGTCTAAACCTCAAGATGCATGCACTCAAAACTCTCCTTAGCATGGAGAACATTGATATCTGTGCAGTAACAGAAACCTGGTTCAAGGCTCCCGAGAGCACCCCAGACTACCAGGTTATACCTCATACCATGCTTTTCGGCCCCAAAACTTGGACCGAACCACAAAAGGAGGGGGAGTATCAATATTCGTCAAAAATACCCACACCTCCAGGTTGGTGGCACAGCACGAAGCATCAGAGACTATCCATGTGCAACTAACTGTGGGTAAAACTGCCTTCCAGTTTATAGCCTGCTACAGACCACCCTCCCAAACATAGGAACCCACTTGGCCTTCCTGAGAATACTGGAAAATATGAAGGTCTCTCCAAACACCATTATATTGGGCGATTTCAACTACCCAAACATAGACTGGGAGCATTACTCTAGCTCCAACACCCTAGCCCAAAGGTTCCTAGAATTTATAAACTCAAATGCTATGGAACAACTTGTTAACACTCCCACAAGAGGGGAAAACATACTGGACCTGATCATCACCAACATGGGGACACTATGCTCCAGACCAGAAGTGTATCCCTCACTGGTAAGATCAGACCATAAACTAATCTCACTGGATATTCACATCCCAACCCCAACCCCTGCCCAGAAAACCACAGTGAAAAACTTCTCTAAAGCAAATTTCACATGCCTCAAAACCGAGGCGAAATCCTTCAAAGCCCCCGGGCCTGTGGAAAATACGGCCCAGACCGTAGAATCCTTTATAAATGCATTCTATGAACACCTTCAGGAATGCATGGATTATGCAATCCCAAATAAAACAAGACCCAATCCTCCAAAGGCAGACGTCCTGTCTGGTGGACCCCAGCCATAAACAAACTATACAATAGAAGGAGGAAGCTACTACATGATAGAGCAAAATCCCAAAAAGGGAAGGCATCTCTGATCAGTATTAGCAAAAAACTACGGGCACTCATAAAATAGTCGAAGGCCAGCTTCGAGAGAAAAATTGCACAGGACACTAAGGATAATCACAAGGCTTTCTTTAGTTATGTTATGAACCTGGGTGGGAATTCCCAGATATGCTCAGAATTAGTCCAAAATGACAAAAAATACACTTAGCCCACAGACATTGCCAACATCCTAGCTGACAGGTTCAGTGCAAACTTCCCCCCCCCCCTCCCCACCAAAAGGGCAAATATCTATCCCAACAGAGTGCTGCCCCCCTGACATCTCAGATGCTCAGGTAAGAGCCGCCTCTCCAAAGCAAAAACACAGCATCAATGGGACCAGATGGTGTCCCGGGCTGCGTCCTACATGAACTCCAAGAAGAGCTAAACCCAAACATAAAACTACTGTTCAATCTTAGCCTTACTACAGGATATGTACCCAAAGAGTGGCGTGCAGCAACAGTGGTCCCTCTCCACAAAGGTGGTGCCTCAACGGATCCTGGAAACTATCGCCCCATAAGCCTGACTAGCTTGGTCTGCAAAGCTATGGAAAGGATCATCATGGACCTCATAAATAAAGATATTGGGGACCTACAGACACTGGATCCTACCCAGTTTGGCTTTGTTAAGGGCAGATCCTGCCTCTTAAACCTGATCGATTTCTTTGAAACAGTCACCAAGGCCATTGATGAGGGGAAGATGGTCCACACAGCCTACCTGGACCTCGCAAAAGCCTTCGATACAATACCTCACTCGGGCATTATAGATAAGCTCACCAGCTTAAATATAAACCCCTATGTCACTAGATGGGTTGCAAACTGGCTCAAGGACAGAACCCACATGGTTAGAATTACTGGAGCCATGTCAGACTCCAAACCAGTTACAAGTGGCGTCCCACAAGGCTCAGTCCTGGGACCTCTCTTGTTCGGTATATATTTCTCGGTGGTACAGGCCAACACGGAAGGACTGTGGCTGACCAAGTTCGCAGATGACTGCAAACTGGGCGCCATAATCAACTCTCCAGCCGACACAAGCATCCTCCAAAAGGGCCTCATAGAAACAGACAACTGGTGCCAGAGCCATGGCCTCAAGCTAAACGCCAAAAAGTGTATAGTCATCCCCTTTGGCAAAAACAAAGTGCCCACAAATTACCACATAGGTGGTAATCCATTAAGTACAGAAGAAGTCATTAGGGACCTGGGGACCCAAGTTGATAGCAATCTCTCATTTGACAACCATGTGGCCAAAGTGGTTAGAAAAACATTTTATATAGCCCACCTAGTCATGAAGGGATTCACATCTAGATCAGGGGAGGTCATCGTACCTCTTTACTCATCCCGCATCAGGCCTATAATTGAGTACAATGCCCCTTTTAGGATGTACCTTACCAGACACCTGCAGCAACTGGAAAGACCCCAAAAGTACCTCACCAAGAGGATCAAAGGGCTCAAACAGATGCCATATGCTGCCCGGTTAAAGAAACTCCAGCTCTACTCGGTGGCATACCACCTGCTCAGAGGCGATCTGTGCCTGACGTATAAAGCCATGTCCAACCTGGAATTAAAGGACATGCTGCACCTCAGAAAATTCAAATCCCATCGAGCTACGCGCTCGAGAGACTTGAACCTCAGCACTGAAATAAATAGGACATGCTGGAGGGACAGATTCATAACCCAGAGGCTCCCTTCACTCTGGAATAAAATCCCAGTCCAGGTTAGGCAGAGTCCCACATTGACTCTCTTCAAGAGGAATCTTGATGAGTGGATGGGAGATCATAGGTTTACCCCGGCTATCACTTCTGTGTCAATGTTAGACAGAGGCACAGTATACTAAGCTCAAAAAAAGGCATAGCAAAATTAATTTAAAATGGGTGGCGAAAGCCAAACACACTCTGGCTAGGCTTATAAATGCCCTAGGGCAGATAGCCTAGTATGAACCTATGAACCTATGAACCCACAAAGGCTTGTATGTTTTATCCTGAATGGATGAGTGACAAAGTCCAAGATATCTGGGGCCATTAACTGAGAGGGGATGGGGTGAAAAAGGGAGTTGAGTATGACTTGACTGATCCACCAAGAGAGTTCTCTCCTTACAAAGATGAGAACAGGAATTTGATAGGACAGAGGATGTGTGTGTGTGTGTGTGTGTGTGTGTGTGTGTGTGTGTATATGTGTGTGTGTGTGTGTGTGTGTGTGTGTGTGTGTGTGTGTGTGTGTGTGTGTGTGTGTGTGTGTGTGTGTGTGAGAGAGAGAGAGAGTGTGTGTGCGGGCGCACGTGCGTACATGCGTGGGTTTTAAATTCAAAGTCATTTAAGGTAACATTGTATCGTTCTCATATGAGGCACCGGAAATTGAATCATAATGATGGAAAAGGTCGTGAATCTTAGACTTCTCAAAAATTCTCTTGCAGTAGACATTTTCTGTTGAGAAAGATTGAAGTGATGATGGTAAGAAAGCAAGTTTTTTCTTCTTTAAGAAAGAAAAAAGCTGTCAGGGAGTTTTCCAGAAGGCATCCTAGACAATATATTCAGTGAGAAGGAATCAGTTATGATTTTTTTTTTTTTAGATTTAGCATGCAAAAAGGTTGATGAGAAGATCTGTGGTAAACTTCAAACATGCAAGTGAGTAGAAGCTGAGATCAGGCAATCATCCAAGTAACAGAGTATGTGTTTACCTCAAAACCTCTAGTGAACTATCATTCTAGCATGGCAACTGATGAACACTCTTCCGGCAGTAGACAGACCAAACAGCAAAAATGTAAACTGAAAATGCAATCCAAAGGCAATGAACCTTGAATAGAATCTGTAGTTTGTGTGAATGGGGATGTGGGCATAAGCATCTTTCAATTCCAAGCTGACCAGGAATGCATGATAGGAAAGAAGACAAAGGTTTGCAGTGTGGGCATTTTGGATTTTCCAATGTGAAGACATTTTCAGTTTGGAAATGTTTACAATGGGCCTCCAAGTGCCTTGTTTTCTGGGAACTACAAAAAAGCCTAGAATAAAAGTCCCCACTAGTCTGAAGGAACTGGCTCAATGATCCCTTGAGATACAAGTTCTGAAATGATCTGAGACAAAAGATGTTGGCTCCTTGAAGAGGCAAGGAATTCCAGAGGGAATGCCCACTGGACCTGTACCTATGCTCCAGTATACTTAGTATCCAAGAAACTGAGGTTAATGACTGCCAGGCAGGAAGACCCAAGGAAAGATGCCCTGCAAATCTGAGATGAAGGGTGGGAAGGAGAAATAGGATGCATGGATGGTCATCAGTTCTTCTTTTGAAAGGAGGATACTTTGGGACCCATCCTCTTTCTTTTTAATGTCACCTTTCCAATTGGTATCAAACTGTTGTTTTGAAGGTTTTTGCTGGGCTAAATTGTGCAGTTTTTTTAAAAGAAATGGCCCAGGATTTGAAGGGTTTCTCTGCTGTTTAGGAAAGGGTGATGTGAATGGTTAATCAACCCTTTGCACTGGTTTGCATTTCCCTTCCACTTTTTTTAAAGAATTTTAGCAGAGGAATTACAAAATAAAGTATTTTCCATAGTGGCATATAACAGCTGTGCTTTTACATCTTCTAGAAAACTATGAAGTGCTATCCATGCATTCCTTCTCATGACTGTCCCATTTGCAGCCTCCTTAAAAAAACAGCACCAACAGCTTCATATGAACATTTCACACAGTGTTAAGCAACCAGAGATGCAGAGCTGACTTCTTTCAAAAGACTGAATTTAACTACAGAGTTAGGGAGATTAGCGAAAAACTTGATACATATTAGCAAATATGAAGTAGTACTCCAAACATACAAGTTTGGTAATTTATGGCCCTGAAATTTAAATTAGAAGTTATATGGTCTATTTGTCAAATCTATCAAAAGCTCAGCTATCCTTATTATTAGGAACAGGATTAGGAGAACATTTTTAGAATTTCTATCTCTCTAAGGAATTATGACACCGGCAGAAGGGCTCTTCTAAAGATACTTATGGGTATCTGGAACTCAGTAGAAACGATCAAGCTCTTAGGAGACAAGGGCTGAGAATCTGGTGATAATGAGGACAAAAAGCATCCTCCAAGGCACCCACGACTGAAGAGATGGCCATAGTTTTAGGGAAGTCCATGCTGAGAAGTTTGTAATTCCGCTTTTGAGGATCAGACAACTCTTTTCCTTCCTATTAAAAAAAAAAGTCAATTTTTGAAATTGTATCACCAAAGGAAACTTCTGCAGTGGAAAACATGAACAAAGGGTATCATCAGTCTCTGATTAACAATCTCTAGGAAAAGAGATTTGTGAATCATAAGCTAATTCCTCCTGATAAGATTCTGACAAAATTTCTTCATAAGAAATAACTTTCCCTCTTGACAGGAGTAGAAGAGGAAGAAGCAGGGATGAAATAACTAGATGGCTTTAAATTAGTAAAGGGTAAAATTAATCCAGTCATTTAGTGTCCATTTTTGGGAAGGTGTAGAAGGAAATAAATAATTGGGCTTTTGAGTGTGCTTTTTTTTTTTTGCATATGTAGATCTTTGTTCTTTGGGATTTAAGCCATAGGTAAGGCCTCTATTAATGACTCTTCATCTTCCCTAACCAGTACCTGATGGATGCCTCCCTCATCCTACATTGTTCTCCCTTCTCAGCTGACTGCACTAGATGAGCAGTCTGTTTGGATGTGTCAGGGTCCTGAGCCATAGTGGCCTCTTTCTAAGAAATGCCAGAGGTCCCTGGAGAAGCAAACTGTCTGATGGCTACCTAAGTGCTTCAGTGGAGTCATCAGCCATTAACCATTCATAATAGGTGAACATATGGGTTTTCTAATTTACTTCTTATCAACTTTTTTATTTTCCATGGCTGAGTGTGTGTGTGGGGGGGGGGCGGGCACCAGCAGAAATCAATCCACATTGGCAGCTCACACTAAGCCTCTCACACATCTGTTTTCAAAAAACACATCAGAGCAATTTAGCCTACTACTGATGGCTTTTGGAGTGAAAGAAAGGCAAATGTGGTGCAACCTGATGTTGGGTTCCTCACCCAAACTAAAAACAGAACTAAAACAAGAATCTATATATAGTATTTAGTGCCCACAACTACATTTGCCCTTTCTGACAAACATAAGCAATGACTTTATAAAAATCTCCAGACAGAAAAAACAAGGGTCCCCAATCGAGTAATTTTCTGACCAAAATCTAAGGAACTGAAACCGACCACCAGAATACAAGATATAAAGCTAATAAAAATCAGCATGTGTACTAACAGCTAGAATGTGATTGACAGTTTTGAAGTAAAAAAGACATCAAAAACAACTTAGTACTGTTGCACATGCATTTAACATTCCTGTACACATCTACATGCTGTGTAGTAGGTTCCAGCAAAAGACCATTTGCACTTTTGGTGTACATTCCAGTCTAGAATATACTGTGGTCTCTTCTCTCTCACCACAGATGGTTCAGTCCTTATGCTGTAACAGCCTCCTCTCCCTCCCTATGACGGGCTGACTTGTATCAGCATCATGGACACTCCTAGTCTTGTATGGCCAATGTATATCGATATGAAATTGCTAAGCCAATCTAAACTCTGATTTCCACTCTGTTCAAAATGCTTTCATACATATATTACACAATTATCTTCCCAATTAGGACCAAATTTCAATATGCTAAATAAGAACATGTAATTTAAAGTACATAGAAACATCAGCATGCACATATCCACTTAACAAAAAGATAAAACCAGTGTCTGCAGCAATAAAAAGCATTAAGATCTAGCCTTCACCCTAGACAACACTCTGATGACTCCCGTAAAACAAAGACCCTACACCATAATAGTTCAACCCTAATGCAGGTCCTGACAACATGGATTTGCAATTTTCTAATGCGCCTGGGGCCAGCTTGGTAGATATGGGCTTCCAGAGACAATGCAGCAATTGTCTCATGTACTCAAGACAACCTTTTAGTCCTTAAAGGAACTAACATATTATGCGAGATGTACATACATAACTTCCTTGGAGGCAATAATCTTGCCTACAAGCAATGTCAAAAGCACACACACTACATCCTTCACACATGCCACTCATCACATACACAGAACTTCTTATGCTTATGCATTTAAAAGAAACCTCTCCAAATCTCAAAGACAACTTAAGCCATCAAATTGCAACCCTCAGCAAACACTAAAGCACATGCAGAAAGCAGTACCCAGCACTGCAAATAATCCTACACCAAATTATCCTCCATGAACAAAAGCCATAAAGCAAGCAAACACTTTTATCTAGTACTCTTGTTATAGGAGATTCAATTGTATGGCACACACATACTCCTCTCACCAGGCTGGACAAGAAAAAGTAAAGGTTAGTTGCCTACCTGGAGACAAGATCTGCAAAATCATGCACGCACTCAAGTCACTGCACCACAGAAAACAATATGATTCTATCACAGTTCATGTGGGTGTAAACTACCCGAGGCTACATCAACAGACTATATGAAGATAGACAGACAGGTGTACACCTTGAACTGAGCAGCATCCAACCTTCACCAGGGATGAAGGCACAGTATGAACAGAAAATTATTGATTTTAATAATTGGCTCAGTTTCTGGTATCTCTCCAAGGGAATCCAATATCTATCAGCATGGTTAACAGACTACTTTGCTTTACCATGGATGGTCTGCACCTGTCCTCCCAAGCTTTCGGATAGTGTCTAAAACTTTGCCTAACAAAAGGTTGCAATGGGATAGATAATGTTAAAAATGACAAAACTAACAACAAAGCAAAAGAAACTCAAAGCAACTTTAAGTTGGTACTGCTGAGTGCTACAATCCTAAGCAAGAAGCTCCACACCCTACAAACTCTCATCAGTCTGGAGGATGTAGACATCTGTGCTGTTACCAAGACGTGGTTTAAAGCTACATAAAGTACTCTGGTCAGTGGAAGGCTACAACGCCTTCCACACATTTAGACCAACAGCAGCATAGACAGAGGCTAAAGGTGGATGTGTCTCAATCTTTATTAGCAGCAAATAAACTCTAGGTTGGTTAAACGAGATGATGTCCTGGAATTTATGCCCATCCAGGGCTCCACAGACAAGGATCCCTGCCATGAACAAGCCAGCTACAGGGTGCCCTCTATGACCCATGCAGCTCAAAACAGTTAACTAAACCTACTAAAGACACTCACTGTCGCCATCCAAACAAATATCTATTCTCAGAAGACTAGCTACCCCTCTATAGACTGGGAAGCGTACAATGCCTTTAACTCACAGCGACATTTCGTAGACTATCAACACAAACACACTGGACCAGACAGTGCACTCTCCAAAGGATCAAACATACTGGACCCAGTACTCACCAAAATGGGAGAGTATTGCACAACCCCCACCCCCCCCATCCCATGTCCTTATTGGTGAAACTGGAGAATAAAGCTGTGTTCCTCAAAATAAAAATCAACCCAGAAAACCCAACTTAACCTTAACACTTAGGAACAATACTAAAGGAAACTACATCCTATTAAGCGACAAATTTTCAAAGTTCATGGTGCCCCCAAACTTCAAGAACATAGTTACCTATGCATTATTATTTACAGAAACCCTGTACAAATATGTAAATGATCACACTGACACTGCTGTACCTACCAAAAGTAAGCCCAACTGTAACACCAAAAACAAACCACATTTGTGGAATCCTTACCTTAACAGGCTATCTAACAAAAGAACAAAAGCCATGGATGAAATTAGAAAGAACACCCCTTAGAGATGAGAGCTCTCTGATTCACCTAAACAAGAAACTAAGAGGCCTAATAAAGTCCAAAAAGGCCATTTATGAGGACAGGATAGCCTTACAAGTGAAGGACAATCACAAAGCCTTCCTTCAGCTATGTCAGGAATCTTGAACGTAATACTCAGAGATGTCAAAACAGGGACTCTGAAGAAGCCAAACTATTGGCGAAAGCGCTTAGTCATTGGATATTGTTCATAGGTTCATACTAGGATATCTGCCCTAGGGCATTTATAAGCCTAGCCAGAGTGTGTTTGGCTTTCGCCACCCATTTTAAATTAATTTTGCTATGCCTTTTTTTGAGGTTAGTATATTGTGCCTCTGTCTAACAGTGACACAGAAGTGATGGCCGGGGTAAACCTACGATCTCCCATCCACTCATCAAGATTCCTCTTGAAGAGAGTCAATGTGGGACTCTGCCTAACCTGGACTGGGATTTTATTCCAGAGTGAAGGGAGCCTCTGGGTTATGAATCTGTCCCTCCAGCATGTCCTATTTATTTCAGTGCTGAGGTTCAAGTCTCGAGCGTAGCTCGATGGGATTTGGATTTTCTGAGGTGCAGCATGTCCATTAATTCCGGGTTGGACATGGCTTTATACGTCAGGCACAGATAGCCTCTGAGCAGGCGGTATGCCACTGAGTAGAGCTGGAGTTTATTTAACCGGGCAGCATATGGCATCTGTTTGAGCCCTTTGATCCTCTTGGTGAGGTACTTTTGGGGTCTTTCCAGTTGCTGCAGGTGTCTGGTAAGGTACATCCCAAAAGGGGCATTGTACTCAATTATGGGCCTGATGAAGGATGAGTAAAGAGGTACGATGACCTCCCCTGATCTAGATGTGAATCCCTTCATGATTAGGTGGGCTATATAAAATGATTTTCTAACCACTTTGGCCACGTGGTTGTCAAATGAGAGATTGCTATCAACTTGGGTCCCCAGGTCCCTAATGACTTCTTCTGTACTTAATGGATTACCACCTATGTGGTAATTTGTGGGCACTTTGTTTTTGCCAAAAGGGATGACTATACACTTTCTGGCGTTTAGCTTGAGGCCATGGCTCTGTCACCAGTTGTCTGTTTCTATGAGGCCCTTTTGGAGGATGCTTGTGTCGGCTGGAGAGTTGATTATGGCGCCCAGTTTGTAGCCATCTGCGAACTTGGTCAGCCACAGTCCTTCCATGTTGGCCTGTACCGCCGAGAAATATATACCGAACAAGAGAAGTCCCAGGACTGAGCCTTGTGGGATGCCACTTGTAACTGGTTTGGAGTCTGACATGGCTCCAGCAATTCTAACCATGTGGGTTATGTCCTTGAGCCAGTTTGCAACCCATCTAGTGACATAGGGGTTTATATTTAAGCTGGTGAGCTTATCTATAATGCCCGAGTGGGGTATTGTATCGAAGGCTTTTGCGAGGTCCAGGTAGGCTGTGTGGACCACCTTCCCTTCGTCAATGGCCTTGGTGACTGTTTCAAAGAAATCGACCAGGTTTAAGAGGCAGGATCTGCCCTTAACAAAGCCAAACTGGGTAGGATCCAGTGTCTGTAGGTCCCTTATATCTTTATGAGGTCCATGATGATCCTTTCCATAACTTTGCAGACCAAGCTAGTCAGGCTTATGGGGCGATAGTTTCCAGGATCCATTGAGGCACCACCTTTGTGGAGAGGGACCACTGTTGCTGTACGCCACTCTTTGGGTACATATCCTGTAGTAAGGCTAAGATTGAACAGTAGTTTTATGTTTGGGTTTAGCTCGTCTTGGAGTTCATGCAGGACGCAGCCTGGGACACCATCTGGTCCCATTGATGCTGTGTTTTTTGCTTTGGAGAGGGTGGCTCTTACCTGAGCATCTGAGATGTCAGGGGGGCAGCACTCTGTTGGGATAGATATTTGCCCTTTTGGTGGGGAGAGGGGGGAGAAGTTTGCACTGAACCTGTCAGCTAGGATGTTGGCAATGTCTGTGGGCTCGGTGTATTTTTTGTCATTTTGGACTAATTCTGAGCATATCTGGGAATTCCCACCCAGGTTCCTAACATAACTAAAGAAAGCCTTGTGATTATCCTTTGTGTCCTGTGCAATTTTTCTCTCGAAGCTGGCCTTAGACGATTTTATGAGTGCCCGTAGTTTTTTGCTAATACTGATCAGAGATGCCTTCCCCTTTTTGGGATTTTGCTCTTTCATGTAGTAGCTTCCTCCTTCTATTGTATAGTTTGTTTATGGCTGGGGTCCACCAGACAGGACGTCTGCCTTTGGAGGATTGGGTCTTGGTTTTATTTGGGATTGCATGATCCATGCATTCCTAAAGGTGTTCATAGAATGCGTTTATAAAGGATTCTGTGGTCTGGGCCGTATTTTCCACAGGACCGGGGGCTTTGAAGGATTTCGCCTCAGTTTTGAGGCGTGTGAAATTTGCTTTAGAGAAGTTTTTCACTGTGGTTTTCTGGGGAGGGGGTGGGGTCGGGATGTGAATATCCAGTGAGATTAGTTTATGGTCTGATCTTACCAGTGAGGGATACACTTCTGGTCTGGAGCATAGTGTCCCCATGTTGGTGATGATCAGGTCCAGTATGTTTTCCCCTGTTGTGGGAGTGGTAACAAGTTGTTCCATAGCATTTGAGTTTATAAATTCTAGGAACCTTTGGGCTAGGGTGTTGGAGCTAGAGTAATGCTCCCAGTCTATGTTTGGGTAGTTGAAGTCGCCCAATATAATGGTGTTTGCGGAGACCTTCATATTTTCCAGTATTCTCAGGAAGGCCAAGTGGGGTTCCTGTGTTTGGGAGGGTGGTCTGTAGCAGGCTATAAACTGGAAGGCAGTTTTACCCACAGTTAGTTGCACATGGGTAGTTTCTAATGCTTCGTGCTGTGCCACCAACCAGGAGGTGTGGGTATCTTTGACGAATATTGATACTCCCCCTCCTTTTGTGGTTCGGTCCAAGTTTTGGGGCCGAAAAGCATGGTATGAGGTATAACCTGGTAGTGCTGGGGTGCTCTCGGGAGCCTTGAACCAGGTTTCTGTTACTGCACAGATATCGATGTTCTCCATGCTAAGGAGAGTTTTGAGTGCGTGCATCTTGAGGTTTAGACTTCTGGCGTTGAGTAGCATTACTCTTAGTTTCTTATCCCTTGTGATACCTATGGAGGTGGGTTTGTCTTTTGAGCCTTGCCTAAAAAAGGCACTATGGGGATAGCAAGAGCCTTTGCCAATATCCGAAAGCCCAGGGGTGACAGGTACAAGCCGTCCCTAGAGAAGCATCGTGGCTTGTCGAGCATGTCATCCCAGGCTGACAGGCATTGGATCCCCTTTGAATGACACCAACACTTAAGCCAATTGTTGAAAGTGATCATCTTGTCTTCACATTGTGGCATCATTCTTGGTGAGGGTAAGATGCTACTCAAGGTCAGGGTCATACCGGCCTGGGCTACATGCTCAGAGAGCTCCTCTATGTCTCTTCATGTAGTCCAGGGAGGTACGTCTCAGGTCATTCACACCAGCATGGACAATGACTGAGTCATATTTGTACTTGCCTTGGAGGGACCTGAGTGCTTGTGTTATGTGGCGGATCCTAGCGCCCAACAAGCAGCTCACCGTGACCTTCTCCTTGTTCAGCCTGGTGAGCGGGACATCAGTGTGCCTGACGATAGAGTCACCTATTACAAGTGTATCAGATGTGTTGTTTAGCCTTAAGGGCTGTGACTGTTCGGCACACTGGCTTTGTGAGCTATGTATTGCACGCGTTTTGTTTTGGGGTAGCGGTTGCTTGGGTGTCTGCTTTGGAGGTCTCTGCTGCTTAGGCAGATTTTTATTTAGAGCCACTGAGTATGTTTTTGTGTGTTTATGTGTTTGGTTTGTTGTCGTGGTAGGTTTATGTGAGACTGGAATTGTAGTGAGTGTGGTTTCCTTCTCCTCCTGACTGGTTACGCCAGTACTGAGTTGAGAGAGCTTAGCCTCCAGTTTGGCTATATGGTTTCATCTCTCACATGTGTTGGAATTTGTTGGGAGGAGGAGAGGGTTGTCTGTGTACATGAGGCAGTTGTAACATTGCCTCAAGATTCCCAGATTCACCAGCTGGACCGGAGAGGAGATTGACAACTGACCTTTGGACATGCTAGAATAGTATTGGGAATTCCTTTATAATTGAAAAAAAGGGCCAATGGGGAACAAGGTACTCAAGGGGAGTTTGTGAGGTTCTAGTGCTTTTAATTTTTTAGAGCTGACTTATATAATTGCTTTAGTGAGCAAGTGCCAGGTAACTTAAATGCAATGTGTTACAGGTAACTTAAATGCAAAAACGACAAACAGTAACTTTCTTTCAAGTGAAACAAGGAAATAAGTACAGTAAGCAATGCAGATATCCCTAGGGATCCACAGAAGTGCTAAAAGGCCGTGTTTTAGGTGGAATTAGCGTTTCAGGGAAATAAACAAACAACAAGCATACAAATAAAGCTAGATTCAGCAGGCCTGGATCTAGTCTATGCTACAGCAAACAAGGTGTACCAATTTCAGTAAGAAACAGTTAGAATATGCAGGCACTATAAGCCTCTAACCAGAAATTCTCTGCTCAGAAGGGCAGAGTCCAGCCTCTCCTCCCAAAAGAGTGCAGACCGCAATCCTTCTTAACGTAAAATAACTGGCCTGAAGCCCAAGTGCTTAAACCAGAACTAATACAGTTTTAGAATAACAGACACTGAGCTCTCAATCAGCAGTTCCCAACTTAGAAGGATGTAAGCTACCTGTCCTGCCACCACAGTGCAGGCCACAAACATTCCTAATGTAAAACAACTGGTCTGAAGCCCAAGTGCTTAATCCAAAAGACTTAGAAATGATAGCTACACTTTAATCAAGTTACTACCAGCAGTAATAAATACAACTGAATACTTTAAAGAATGCCTGGATTAGTGCTCAAGTTATACAAACAAAGTTAGATTCAGCAGGCCTGGATCTAGTCTATGCTACAGCAAACAAGGTGTACCAATTTCAGTAAGAAGCAGTTCAAATATGCAGGCACTATAAGCTTTAACCAGAAATTCCCAGCTCAGAAGGACAGAGTCCAGCCTCTCCTCCCACAAGAGTGCAAAACACGAACCCTCTTAATGTAAAATAACTGGCCTCAAGCCCAAGTGCTTAAACCAGAATGAATACACTTTTAGAATAACAGACACTGAGCCCTCAATCAGCAGTTCCCAACTTAGAAGGATGTAAGCTACCTGTTCTGCCACTACAGTGCAGACCACAAACCTTCCTAATGTAAAACTGGTCTGAAGCCCAGGTGCTTAAACTAAAAGGCTTACAATGAGTCACACCAAGCAGTAATAAATACAACTGAGTACTTTTAAGATGATGCAAAAGCAAAATAAAGTAGGACAAAACACAAATACAGTAAAAGCAGATATATTTTTTTTTTTTTGGAAAGAGAGAAAGGAGTAGCAGAAACTAAGCTGATTGGCCTTCTCAAATGCTCTCCCTGTACTGGGTAGAATGAGGTAATGACACTAGACTGGGAGGAGGGTCCCAGATCAAATTTACACTAGGGGCGGGCAACTGCAAAGCCACCAACTATAAAAACACTATACCAACAGGGAAGGAGGGTGGGAAACAAACAGCAGAAATGTTACTCACAGCTGAAAAGCAGCAGTGAGCCTTTAAATGAAAGTTTTAAACAGCTAAAGGAGCCACTAGAAAAAAAGAGTAACTGCAACAAGTTTTCATAAACAAACAAACCAACAGATGCTTAATAAGAGTGGACAATTTCCAGTTAATACCTCACACACAGTGAAACTAGCTAGAAAAAATACACAGTACACAAAGTGCTATAAACAACAAAGAAATAAAGAACAAAATAAACAAAAAACAGGATACTTAATGTTATATATTGTAGCTCCGAGTTTGCTGAGTGTCCTTCCTTCGATCAGCTCACTGTAAAATGGCTGAACACTCACAACTGAGCTTCTTAGGTAACAGAAAGTTGAAACTTGAGACAGCTTTTAAGAAAGAAATCTCAAAAGAACCAATGAGGTGCTTAGTCTAAGCTGTAGTCCAGGAGACCTCAGTCAGCCAATGACCTCAAACAATTCTCTCTAACTGAAATGCCTGATGGCTTTGACTAAAACAAGATGTCCCTGAATTATGTGCTCAGACACACAGCCTCCACAAACACTAGGCCCAAATACAAGCCTGAATATGGAAATGCTACAAATATCCCCACTACTTAGAACAAACTGCAGAAATGTTACTCACAGCTGAAAAGCAGCAGTGAGCCTTTAAATGAAAGTTTTAAACAGCTAAAGGAGCCACTAGAAAAAAAGAGCAACTGCAACAAGTTTTCATAAACAAACAACCCAACAGATGCTTAATAAGAGTGGACAATTTCCAGTTAATACCTCACACACAGTGAAACTAGCTAGAAAAATACACAGTACACTAAGTGCTATAAACAACAAAGAAATAAACAACAAAATAAACAAAAAACAGGATACTTAATGTTATATATTGTAGCTCCGAGTTTGCTGAGTGTCCTTCCTTCGATCAGCTCACTGTAAAAATTGGTAGATTAGCTATGTTGCCCTGGTCAGTGATGGTGATTTTCACTTGTTGCTTGGATTTCTTTCTATTTTGTTCAATGTCAAAACAGGTGTTAAATGGCACAACCATCACTGACCAGGGCAACATAGCTAATCTACCTGCTGATAAATTTAGCTCTAACTTCACCCTCCATACCCCCTGTGAAATCCCTTCTAGCATTTCACCTCCAACTATCAACAAGGAGCAGATCCTAGAGGTGCTCACTAAGGCCATAAACACTGCTTTAATGGGCCCCAACAATATCCCTGGTTACCTCCTAAATAGCCTAAAACATGACCGAGCAGGACCACTTTAGGCACTCCAACTACAGCCTCAAAACAAGTTGTGCACCAGGTGAATGCAATAGTCATTTCGCTTCATATGAGTGGACCATCAACTAACCCTTGGAACTGCAGACCCATCATTCTGACAAGTCTAATATGCAAAGCCATGGACTGAGTTATCATGGAAATGATCAAGGGCATTAGCAACCTACAGACACTGGACCCATTCCCAGCTTAGCTTTGTTAAGGGAAGGTCTTACCCACTTAACTTGTGAAACTTCTTCAACAGAATCAGCATGGCTACGGAAGAGGGGAAAATGGTGCATACCACCTACCTTGCCCAGGTCAAGGTATTTGATACAATACACCACTCAGTTGTTGATGACAAACTCGCATAACTAGCATAAATCCCTACATAACTCATTGGAATGCCAGCTGGCTCACAGATACAACTTAAGAAGGCAGGATCGGTGAGACCACCTCCACCAAGAACCCAGTCACCAGAGAAGTATCCCAGGGTTCTGTGTTGGGCCCGTTCCTATTTGGCATCAACTTATCAGAAGTCAAGGCCAATGTCAAATGGCTCAAGCTCATCAAGTTCACAGATGACTATAAATTGGGAGCTATCACAGATTCTCGCTATGACACCAATATCTTACAAGTGGGTCTGACACAATCAAATGACTGGTGTGAAAGCCATGGATTAAAACCCAATGCAAAGAAATGCATTTTAGTGCCCCTTCGAGAGAGAGTTCATCCAAGCTAATTACTTCATCAATAATAAATCTCTGAGAGTTGACCCAATACTTAAGGATCAGGGAACATATGTAGACAGTAATTCAACCAACACGTAGCCAAGATAGTAAGAAAATCATTTTATGTCAGCCAACACATAAGAACGGGTATGGCATCCAGGTCCAAGGAAGTAATAGTACAACTCTACTTAGTCCTTATCAGACCTCACTGAGTATAATGCCCCCTTTAGCATGCACCTAGCCAGGCACTTGCAACAGCTGGAATGACCTCAAAGGTTCCTTACCAGGAAAATCCAGGGTATAAACACCCTGTTCTACATAGATCACCTTAAGATCCCACCTCTGTACTCAGTCTCCTACAAGTTACTGAAAGGCGATCTATGCCTAACATATATGGCCTCCAGTGATCCAGCTCTGATTGATCTCTTGTACATATGCAAAACAAACCCCAGAAAAACTACATCCAGAGGACCTGAACTTTATCTGCAACATAAATGGAACCCTGCTGGAAGGACTGAAATGAGTCTCAAAGGATCCCTGCACTACTGAATAAGCTATCCATGTACGTGAAGCAGAATTCATCCCTGACTCTCTTCAAAGATAACCATGATCATTGGATGGGAAATGACAAATTCACTCCTGACCTGACACCTATACCTAATGAACAGAGGTTGACAATAAGTAAATAAATACCCAAGTAACATACTCCCAACCCTAAATAATAACCCTTAGCTGCCTTTATACTAAAATACTCCATATAAGTGTCCAAGGAACTCTGGGATAAAACTGGTTTGGGTTGCATGGCTAGGCCTGTAAAAACCCAGGTGGTCATTAGCTTAGTATTAATATATGAACCTATTAATAGAGTATAAAGAGGTACTCAGATGTACTATATTCAGTTTCTCAAAGAGTTTCCATCACTTTAGTAATTTTTGTTTGTGCTATGAAAACTAATTTTTCTAGCAGTCTTTTTTTTCTCTGCAAGTGAACAGATTGTCCCATCACAAGCAATGCCAGGTTACACACCATCTTTTTATCAGTTATGACATACAAATTTCATTAAATGGTCCAAGTTTATTATGGCAAACTTTCCATTACTATCAGAGGTTCTACAGGCACACGCCAACAACTTCAATTAATGCAGTTTCTGCAACTTTGCAGGTGCAGACAGTTGCAGCAAATTCATTTCCAAAACCTCTGTCTTTTAAGTTATCTAACATTTATACAGTTTTTAATATTCCCCATTGGCACAGCACTGACATCCTTAACAGATTTAGCATATAGAAGAGCTCTAACATCTGATCTGGACATATGACTTTCCAGTTGTAAAAGATACGCTCGATATTGTTTCTACCTCTTACAAGCAGTTCTAAAATGGAGTTATGCAATCTACCAGTCAATCTCACAGGCAATAAATTCTCGAACTGCAACCAGCTGTGCATATTAAAACTAACAGCAGCTTTCTCTGCATTAAGGGTTCCACATTCCACGTTTCCTGTTTAGTTTAAATCTGTATGATACTTTTTCTTTTGTGTAATCTCCTTACTCTAGGGGAAGGTAAAGTCCAACAAGCTAGTGTCCAAATAAAGTAATACATTCTTTGAACTGAAGGCACTGCAAGTGTGTGCATGTTTGAGAAACTACATTTATTTCAGGATCTAACAGTTCTGCTGCATTCCACTCAAAACAGTTGCATGCTGCTGCTGGAAACTGGAATTGAAACTCAAGGTGAAATTAGTGAGTTGAACTTGAGTAACCTGTGCAACAATATAATAAGACATAAAACTGATGAGTGAAACAGAGCTATGAAACAATTTTATGCTAGCACCTGATCTGATGATTACAGAAAGAGATAATTATTAGTGTTTATTGTTAAATAAATGAAATTAGTGATTATCTGTTAATAGATGTGGTGATGATATGGGCAAGTGCAGGCAGTGCCAGCTGGAGTTTTGTAAAAAAATATATGTCCTTTGAATATCAAACTGGTATATAGAAGATGCTTGTGTTACAAATGTATTAGAACTGTATGTCATTTGTATATCAAAATGATTTGTGCCAATGCTTGTGCTGAAAATATATTTGTGAGGTTTGCTGGTAATAAAATGTATCAACAGTGCAGCCTGCTGAAATAAAAAGAAATGTACATGTATTACAGTAACTGAATTAAATGTGTATGTTTTAATAGAGGATACTGGGACAGTAAAGGTTAACCAACTAGCCAGTGGCGGCTGGTGACTTCAAATCAAAGGGGTGTGGCCAACTAGAAAGGGGCAGAGCTTTGTTAAAAAAAAGGGACTTTAATTAAATATGCCGCCTGTGTGCCACTGCCAAACAGTCATCATGAGAGTCCAATCAAGACAAAATGAATTGTATTAGAAAAAAATATTTAAATGCATTAGCTAGATGGAAACAAAAAGGTTGTGAGGCATGAAAAAATAGATTACTTTTTAAATACATTATTTGAATGCCAGTCCAGGACTGGTAATTCGGCACATAAAAATCAACTACCAATCATTAGCGGACCGGAGTTCTGCTCTGGCGAACCCTAACCAGGAAAAGCCAAAAGACACAAACAAACATTGGAATGCCAGTCAAAATAAAGTATAAAAAAACAAGCAGCTCTCAACTCAAACCATTTCTCCCTGCACTGCAGTTCTAATTATAATTTACATTCAGCTTTATAAAAGTACAAAGTAACATGCTGAAAGTAGCAATCTCTGTGATACCCCCACTAGCAAAAATGTTTCTTATCCAAAAAGATCTGCTGCCTGACAACAACTATCTGCTTGTTTCATGGGGAAAACATGATCAAAGTAAAAAATAAACAGCAAACATGAAACAAGCTCAAGATAAATTCCTTAAAGGATTACTGCACAGGTTATGGACCACGCATGATTGGCATTCTGTTTGGTTCACGGGTAAAGCCTGCAAAGATGACTGCAAGTCTCCAACAAAGGTAATGAGCTTCTGAAAATACTGTAATCCTGTCCTTTATTACAAATACTGTCATATGCATTTCAATACCTAAGGCTTATACACTATCTAGTTATGTAAATATTCTCTGTATGGCAACAACAAAAAGGCTTTTAATGTTGGTAATTCTTTAACAGTATGCTTATTAAAGCTTACTTGCATCTTACAGTCTCATACAAGCTTACCTGATGGTCATTAAAGCATTGCTACTTAAACACAGAGCAAAAGGCACTGCAATAACATGCACTTTCTGAATAAGAAGCATCAATCAATGGTATACAAATATGACAAAAAAACAGTATGTTCTGCAAAATCAAGGACAGATAAAAAGCCACTGTAGTACTTGTGTCTCCCTTGGATGGGGGGAATACTTTGTACACTTGCATTGTATAACTGCTCCTTGCCTTGCTTGGACATATCCAGAGTCACTACGTGGGCGAGTGGGATGCAAGTATGTCACAATTTGAAATGTCTCTGGCTGGCGGTGATGCCCCTGACACATCTGTCATACCTCTCAGCTTCAGAGCAAGAAATCTGCACAAAGCCATAAACAGAAGTGGGACAAAGTCCCAAAAATAAGGACAATTTTTAAATCTTTAGAAAGATAACAGAATAGTAGGTCTTGCATTAGTATGAATTTTCTGAAGGGTATGAAATCTAAAACTCAAATGTCTGTCATTATTTTCTAATGTCAATCTTTAATGACTTACCACTAATTTGCCATAAAACCACAATTTTATAAAAAAACTGAGCAAAAATGCAATGCAAAAATATAAAATAGCCACACAATACAGCTGGGAACCTGTCAAAGAAGGGACACTTTTTTAATATTAGAACTGTTAACTTGAGCATCTGACAAAATAAGAGAATCTACATGCATTTCTGAAATTAAAAGTAATCGACAACTGTGACCATTACAGTTATTTATCAATTGTAAACCCTCAGAGTTTTCTTCCAAATTTGCCATTTTGCAGAGGGATTATTAGGGGCTGAACATTTTGACCCAAAATCGGGGACAGTTGAGAGGTTTGGACATACTTAATTCTATAAAGCAATTTATTTGGGTGTAGCCTTCATCTTGTAATGCAGGAAATCTAGACAAGGCCAAATATATTGGGGGAACATACAAACAGTACTAAAAATTACTCTTGTATAAACTTAGACAGTTGACAGAACAACAGGTCTTGCTTTAGCATGCGTTTTTCTGAAGAATATGAAGTTTGAAACTGAATGTCTGTCATTTAGTAACCTCATTCCTAAATAATTCGCCAGAAAACCACAATTTATATGAGGAACAAACCAAAAAATAAGAAGCAAAAATCTATTAATTCTGCAAAAATCTGAACAGTTAAGAGGTATAGTTCAGCTGGGACTGTCTTAGTTTGGCACCCTTCCCCCTCACAAAATCATGGCTGAATGGGGCCTCCCCCCCCCTGCAGCTATTCCAATGTCCTGTTACTTGACTATTTCGCCCCATTTACCATAAACACTATAATGTGCATACTGCTTTACTTCTATGATGATTTGGATTTCATTTAAAAGTTTTATTTTTCATTTTACAGCACAAACACTAATAGACATCTGCTAAACAAAGCAATGCAGTCTCACGATGAAAACCGACTTAGCATTAAAACTTTTCTGCCCTTGAAACTCACATTCATTGAAACAGCATTGAAACCCACATTCAAAGAGAATACATCTGGCCAGTGGCAGATAAAGATTAACTTTGGACTGTTTTCAAATCATAGTCCCCCTTGCACAGGAAACATACATGTGTGCTTTGATACACCTTCCTGATTGTATTAAATTATATTCCTTGTATAATACAGTACAGCTATTAGAGGGCATTACAAATTTATTGTTTTGAAAATTTTTCCAGTTAACAATGAAACAGAATGTATGCACCAATAATGACAAAACTGCCCAGTTCAGAACATATCCATCATAAAAGTCTACTCAAACTTCTACAATCCACCAGTATCAGTAAATATACACAATTTCTGCAGAAGTAAAAGTCATCTAAAAAATTCCACATTGAAGAGTTATATAACTAATGAAGAGGTCGCTGCTAGCAAACAACTTTATATTTCATTGTTTCATCTACAAATAAAGTGCCTATTGCCATTGAGGAATAAATTGCCTATGTTACATTAAAAAATGATAAGTTAGTAATATTGCAATATGGAATAAGATGGCAAACTGATAAGTGGTTCATCATTACTAGGTATCTCCGGCAATGAGGACATTCTCAGGACTGCAGCATCCACCCCCTTTAAAAGTACAACATGGTACAGTATTAGCAATGCATCTACATACTGTGGGAGTAGAACCCACAGCCTTCTGCATCAAAAGCAAGTATACTACCTGTTGTGTTATTAACAATACAAACAGGCTCAGCATAAGCAGCATTAAACTTCTCTTCAAGCTCTCAGCTCCTTGTAAAATCCACTCAACACAACTGTATCCCTCAACTTTGAAGCACAAGAAATCTGGAAAAAGTCAAAATTTATTGGGGGATACAAAAGCCCAAAACTAGGGACACATTTTAAACATTGCTTGTAAAATCTTGAAAAGTTGCTAGAATAAAATGCTGTGTTACCACCATGCATTTCACTGCCAAGTCTTGAACCCAAGACCCTGTGCACTACAGTCAGAGCAACATACCACTATGCCAAATCAGCTGTTTCTTTTTTTTCAAAACAGGTTTATTGTTTTAACATATAAGAGAAATATCATAACAATTTTATACAAGTAATTAAAAATAGGTATTATTATAATATTCAACAAAACAACTAAAGTATTTACAAAGACATCCACTACAATCAGATCAATAAAATTAAACTAAAATACCATGCTATTGAAATTAAAATTTTTTTAACAAATTTTGTAAATTATCCCATACAATAAAATAAGATGTTTTTCTATTTGTTCTAGTCCTAATTGTGTTTATTTCCATATGGCACACTATATTCATAACATTTTTAAATTCATTGAACGAAGGAGGTGTATCTGAAATCCAATTTCTAGTTATTATTTTCCTAGCCACTGCTAGAATAGACCATAACAAGGAAGCTTAACCTTTTTAACACTTTGAGGTACAGGTGTGTTGAATAATATAAGAGATTTAGAAATAATGAAATTATCTGTAAAAAGAGCCTGCAAAAATTCATTAATTGACTTCCAGTATTCTTTCAATTTTATACAGTCATAAAACATATGAGCCCAGTCAGCATTAATTTCTACATTACATCTCTTACATAGATTATCTTTATTATTTATTTTATTCATCATCAAAGGTGTATAAAAAGATCTATGTAAAAATTTCTATGTATAAAGTCTCCAGACAATGGAAGACGTAGTTCTATAAGCAGATTCCAATATATATTGTTTATCTTGTTGATTTGGTGGGTCCCCATTAATAGAAGTGAAATAATTCCAGTATGAATCTACACTGTAAAAAGTTTCTTGTCTGATAACTTTATGTATGTATGAAAGTTTACCTTTATCAGAAACTTTATGTTGTAAATTTAATATCAAGTAATCAATCAGTGTTGGAATAGATTCTTTAACAGTTATAGACATTGAATCTATTTTATTAATGAGATGTTGTCTAAAGGTCTGAACCTCTAACCAGCAAGTTTCTCTTAGACCAAATTCTTGTTTTAAGAAATCTAGATTTTTAACTTTATTATCAGATATCAACTGATACCAGTACTTTAGATCATTATCTATAGCTAAATGAGTTCCTTCAGATGTAGATGACAAAAGCATACCCTGAGTATACATTATAGGAAATACAATAAAATTCCATTCCCTATACTTAGGGTGCATGAATATAAAGTTACGATAACTAATAATAATATTTAATGGGTAACAAACCATATGTTTAGGTGTAATAGGTGAAGTACAAAATTCCTTTAGTAACCATAACATGGAGTTATTTACAATCATATTTTTATGTGTTAAGGAGATTTTCATGAAGTGTATACTAATTAGCTCCCAATAATATTTCCATTTTGTGACATATGACTGATCTATTAATAAAGTAATAACTTTTACAATAGAAGAGATAGTATATAAATTAAAGTCTGGAAAAGAAATACCCCCTTGAGACCAGCTATTAGTATGTTTCTTTAATGCAATCCTAGGTCTATTAGGTGCCCATAAGAAATTTAACATTAGTGTCTTCAGTTTCTTGATAATTATTTTTGTAGGTGGAAGTATTATTGATTGTATTAAGTATAAAATCTTGGGGAATATTATCATTTTAATAATTGTAAGTCTCTCCTCCATAGTAAAAAACATATTATTCCAGGTATTAAAAAGATTTTGTATATTAAGAAAACAGGTATTATAATTATTATATATAATAGATTTAAGATAGTATTATACCTAAATAAGTTATCTGACCTGAATTGGGTACATATTTAGTAAAATCACTAATGAGAATATTTTTTTGTGTATATATAGGTAGTATTTTAGTTTTTTCTTCATTGAATATTAAACCAGAAATACTTTTAAAATTCATCATGTTATCAAATAGAGACTGTATAGAAGAATTAGATCCTGCTGATGTAATTAGAACATCATCTGCAAAAAGTTGAATTTTGGATGTTGTATTTTCATCCATTTCAAAACCCTCTATGTCAGTACTGTTTCTGATCAAATTAGCCCAAGGCTCCATTACTAAAGTGAATAATAGTGGAGAAAGTGGACATCCTTGTTTTGTACCTTTAAGAATGGGTATTTTTGTGAAACATATGTTCCTACCTTAATATAAGCCAACGTTCCTTTGTATAAATGTTCAATTAGATTTACAAATGCATCCGAGAAGTTTGTGCACTTCATTAAGGTAAACAGATAGTCCCAACTTACTGAATCAAATGCTGAACTTATATCAAGACTAATAAGTGTTAAATCTTTCTTTTCCTATTTGCAAAATCTATTAATGTTAAAGTTCTTCTTATATTATCAAAAGTATTTCTATTTACAATGAAGCCTGTCTGATCTATATCTATAATGCCGGGAATGATTGTCTTCAATCTATCAGCAAAGATATTCATAAACATTTTATAATCAACATTAAGTAATGAGATGGGCCGATATGAAGAACATCTAGTTGGATCTTTATTAGGTTTTAAAATTGGCAAAATAAATGTATATTGCCAAGATGGGGGTTATTAACTCAGTTTGGGCCAAAATAAAACCTTATGTATTAATGAATATGTATTTTTAGAAAGGATTTTATATATCTCTGGTATAATACCATCATTACCCGGTGCTTTGTTTGATTTAAGCTTATTTATTTGTGTAATAACTTCTGTATATGAAATACCCTTGTCCAATAGTTTAATCTGTTGTTTATTAAGCTTTTTATTCATATTTGTGGTTATAAACTCCTTTATTTTATCTTTAGGTTCCATGTTAATGTTATTATTGTTAATTTTGTGAAAGTGATTTCTAAATTCATCTAGTATTTCTGGTATACTAGAAACATTCTTCTTTTTCCTTAGAGAAAAGATTTCTTTGATATGGTTTTGTTTATTCAACCTTTTTGTTTTATTTTTAAGTCTATGTAAGTATTTGGGACTTATTGAATAAGACAAAAACTTGTATTTCTCTAAAGTTATTTTTAACTTTATGAATTAAAATTTCTTTGTATTTCTCATTTAGTTTGTTTATTTCTTCAATAACTTTCTTGTCCATATTATTTTCTTTATTATTATGTTTATAAGAGTCTAATTTACTTTGAATATCTAACAATTCTTTATCCCAAGATTTCCTTTTATTATTATACCATCTGATACTTTGTCCATATAGATATGATTTTAAGGCATCCCAAACATAAACAATGGAGACTTCAGGAGTGTTATTTATGTCTAAAAAATGTTTTACTTCTGAAAGTATATATTCTTTATAGTCTTTTAGTTGAGTTAAGTATGCTGGTATCCTTTTGATCTGAACATTATGAGTATTTTTTATCATGAATCCAAAACAATTGGATTATGATCCGATATAGGACATGAAATGATTTTGGAATTAATTAAATCTGTTACCATCTGGTTAGAAATAAAGACCCTATCTATTTTTGAATAAGTTTTGTATCTGTTAGAAAAAAGGTGTATGGTAATGATTTTGAATCTATCTGATTATTAATATCATTCAAATGATAAGAATTAGCAAAATCCTTTAAATGTTTTGCATTAGATGTAATTCTTCTCTTTCCTATAGTGGTAGTATCACTTTCATGTAGTATACAATTAAAGTCACCAGCTAAAATAATATCTCCTATAGAGAATGATATGATCTTATCAAGATGATGTTTCACTGTATTAATACCAATTCCAGGTATCCAATATACATTAATTAAAGTGTAAGTCTTCCCATTAATTTGTATTGTAACCATACAAAACATTCCTTTGTCATTCTGATAAGACTTAATGGTTTTAGGAATGGGCATACTTTTATTCCATAAAATAGCCACTCCTCTTTTTCTGAGTGTGCTCTGAACTAACCAATACTGTCTATTTGGTTATGGCGAGTTTAGCAATATCTTTTTCAAGAGATGGGTTTCTTGTAGGAAGACTAAGTTGGCCTTATGTAAATTAATGTATCTTATTAGGCTTGCCCTTTTACATGGATTATTCAATCCATTAATGTTTAAAGAAATTCCTTTTAAAGATGTCATTTGGCATTTTTAAAACTTAAGAATCTTATGATCAAAATAACAAATAAGATAAGTAATGTTACATCTCCTCCTTTAGGTGTACCTTTAAATATAGCTGTATTTATTGAATCTCTTATGGGATTTGTATAGGATTCAATTTTGTTTGTAGTGACAATGAATGTACAAAATATATTGTGGATGTCAAAACTATATACAAATAACAATGAACAAGTGAAAATAATGTAAGGATTAAACCTTGCATCCAGCCTGGAGTTGTAAACTCCAACTTAGAGTAGTATTTACCACTCAAGTTAACCCCTACCCTAAGCAGCAGTCGTCAGCTACCACCTTATCAATTTAATACTAGTTATATTTAACTGAAGTTAACAGTTTTCAATTCAATTATCTAGCAAGACAAGACTACACATTTGGTAAAACAGCATCATATAAACTAAAATAAACCTTTTTTTTTTTTTTTTTTAAAACTGTTCATACTACTATATACATCCATGTAATATAAAACACTTGTATTCAAATAGCATTCAAATAATCTTGATGTTAGAAATCAAGAGGAGAGAAAAATAAGTTCTAACATTCATTTAAATCAAAAACTTTGGCTAATATGATTCAGACATTACATATATTAGGATGCATCTATTTTCTGTCATGTAAATACAGTTAACAGCTTCCAAAAAAAACCTTGAATTGCTTGTATATGAGCATTTACTCAAACTCATTATTGCCAATAGAATAAAATATTGTATTCATAGAAATTGTTATAAATCATACTTCATAGTTAAGCAGATTCTCAGAAACATTTATATACATATCTACATACACACACATACACACACACACACACATATATATATATATATATACATATATACACACAAATATACACATATACATATATATATATATATATATATATATATATATATATATATATATATATACACATGCATACACACACACACACACACACACACAAATATACACACATATATATATATATATATATATATATATATATATATATATATATGATCTCACTGAGTTGTATCTTTACTGAGCACCATCTTACTTGCTGTCCCTTCAATAAATCTGTCTGCTTTATACAAAATAATGCACAGCAAACACATTTTAGTAACCAGATTTTACAAACATGCTATACTACTGCTTTAAAATATATCACATGACAATTTCTTCCAGTATAGAGTTATAAAATTATTTATGCTTGTCAATCAGATGAAATAAATGAGTTATAGTAATGTATATGTTTGGGACATAGGTTTTTAACACACATTATTAATCTGCTATTCCTGTATCTGTGATATCTAGGTCAAAGGTGAGACTAGCTGCTTTCAGCTTCTCTGTGAGAATTCTGAGAGTTGAAGCTTTTGAAGTAGCTCATGGACACTGTGCATGAGACAGCCCACATCCCAGATTGTCTCTCTTAACATTTTGGCGGGAAACTTATTAAAAACTAGTGACAAACATTCATTTAGCAGTGTAAATGCATTTAAACATGACAAAACCTTCACAATGCATTCTACAGGTTATTACAGACTCTATGTAAGTGAAATCAAGCCCAAAATTATTAATAAGTAACAAAACTCAACATTTTTGTCCCAACTCAACTCCTATGCAAATCTTATTATTTACTGTGTCTATATGATCAAAAGTATTTCTATATATTAATAAAGAAAAGAAAAAGAGAGTAGAAAGCAAAAGGGTGTAAGGCAGAAATAAAAAAAATGCAAGAGAAAGCTATAAGAAGTATATACAATAGAATATTACTTACTGTTTATATTAATAGAGCCAAAAATAAAACATATCATTCACTATTATTTAGTTCTAATTATTATTAGTTAAAGCATGACAGATTATTTACAAACAAGCATAAGCAGTGTAATCAAGAAAGTATAATTAGGTAGTGTCATTCCTGTATCTGTGATGTCAGTGTGGTATCTAGGTCAAAGGTGAGACCAGCTGCTTTCAGCTTCTCTGTGAGAATTCTGAGAGTTGAAGCTTTTGAAGTAGCTCATGGACACTGTGCATGAGACAGCCCACATCCCAGATTGTCTCTCTTAACATTTTGGCGGGAAACTTATTAAAAACTAGTGACAAACATTCATTTAGCAGTGTAAATGCATTTAAACATGACAAAACCTTCACAATGCAGTCTACAGGTTATTACAGTCTCTATGCAAGTGAAATCAAGCCCAAAATTATTAATAAGTAACAAAACTCAACATTTTTGTCCCAACTCAACTCCTATGCAAATCTTATTATTTACTGTGTCTATGTGATCAAAAGCATTTCTATATATTAATAAAGAAAAGAAAAGAGAGTAAAAAGTAAAAGGGTGTAAGGCAGAAATAAAAAAAAAATGTAAGAGAAAGCTATAAGAAGTATATACCATAGAATGTTACTTACTGTTTATATTAATAGAGTTAAAAATAAAACATATTATTTACTATTATTTAGTTCTAATTATTATTAGTTAAAGCATGACAGATTATTTACAAACAAGCATAAGCAGTGTAATCAAGAAAGTATAATTAGGAATAGCATTTGAAGAACATATAAACTTTTAAAGGAAAAAAAATGTATCAAATTACTGACCTTATTTTTCCTCTTCAGAAAGAGAAACAAGTTAAATCACAGCTTGCCATTAAATCTCCAGATATTTTGACTAGTTATGAAACAAAACATTTCTTTGCACACAGAGAATAACTTTGATTAAATCTTTTCAAAATATTTGTTGCTTCTGGAAATGCAGGAACTATATTTAAAAAGATTAATAATAAAATAAAATGATGAGAGAGAAAAAAAAAACATAGTACAAACCATTTCTTTTTTAGTCTCTTCTTCTTCTCTGAAGTCTTCCACGAAGTTTCAGTTGCCAGTCTCTTTAACGAAGGACTAGCCCATTCCATTTCTTCTATTTTTTCCAAAATCTTTTTTTTTGATAAACAGTAAAGCAGAGTCTAAGTCATCGAAAATTTAAGGACCATCAGGAAGGAAGATTTTAAGCTTGGCAGGAAACAGAAGGTATGTTTTAAACTGTGCTTTTAAGCTCCCTTATTAGTGGCAGAAAAACTTTTCTTTTAGCTAATACCATGGAAGAATAGTCATTGTCAAAACGCACAGTTGTTTCATTAATCTTAACAGGAGCTTTAGCCCAAGCAGATTTAAGAACCATCTCTTTATCAAAAGATGATAGAAATCTAACTATAACTGATCTAGGATAGTTTTTGTTAGAGTTAGTATTAGCTATAGATCTATGTGCTCTTTTGATACCAAAAGAGAATGCTTCTGGTAAATCTAAAGTTTTAGGGAGCCATGTTGTTAAAAAGAAGTAATATTGTTACCTTCAATATTTTCTGGCAGTCCAAAAATCCTAATGTTATTGCGCCTAGATCTATTTTCCAGGTCATCCAGCTTTGTTTGTAAATGTGTATTTTGTTTCAGCAGAAACTCAATGTTGATTTCCTCTTCTTGTATTCTATTTTCCATGTCATTCACAGCTTCTTCTATGCCTGTCATCTGGATCTTCTGCTGTTGCAGGTCCATATGTAACAAGTCTATTTGTTTTGTAGTTTTTTCTATGAAAGTGTCTATTTTAGTATCCATTTTACCCATCTTAGCAGTATGTTGGACTATAATTATCAGAGACTGAAGTTCTTTCTTGATGCTGGAGTCTTGTGAATTTGTCTTACTGGAACTCATTTCAGACTGATAAACTGACAGGAAAATTTCCAAAGTAATTTCTGACAGGAATATTATTAAGATTTCCTTTCTTTTTTAGATATAGTTCAAGAACTATATAAAACAAACATATTTAGAAAGAAAATTACTTCAAAAATTAATTTTTTAAGTAATTAATTCCTGTCAATGTAATGAAATTGGTGGAGCTGAAGAAATCTGCTGCTATCCTGTGTTCATCCTTGGCCACTCCCCCAAATCAGCTGTTTCTTGAAAAACAGACAAACTTAAATGACTATCATTTGGTGAATTTGGTTCTCACCCTCCAAGCACAAAACACCTAGACAAAGCCTATAATGGGGGAATACAGTTCCCAAACATATTCAGTGAATTCAGTTCTTACCACAGCTCTCAATCTCTTAGCACAAAAAACCTGGACAAAGTCAATAATGGAGGAATGCAGCCCCAAAAATTGGGACAAATTTCAAATACTGATCTTAGAAAATTACTAGAATAAAAGTTTTTGTGTTACCATGTACTTTCTGAAGAATATGAAGTCTGAAATTCAAATGCCTGTCGTCATTTAATGAATTAAAAATCCAGAAAACCACAAATTTCACAAGAACAAAAATATGAGGTAAAAATAATTTCACAAGTGGTGGTGGATAAGAAATTTAAGCTCTTGCTACCTGCTCCCAAGGTACAGGGTTTGAGTCTAGCCGCCAGGTATATTTCCTGAGTTCTCTCTAGCCACCAGGTATATTTAACTGGGGCATTAAATACACACACACACACACACACACACATACACATACACACATACACACACCTGAGTATCAAAGCTGATAATCCTTCCACTGTTGCAAAGTAAGCCCGCGAGAGCAAGCTGCTACCCAGATTACACACGTTGCAATCCGATCCCCTTCCAGTCTATGCAGTTGTAACTGCATACACTTCTGGGATCGCAGCTGTTGAATGCTGTCTTCGTAATCTAGACTGTCTCACCAGCAGTCCGGATTTTGTGCGCATGCTCCAGACTGGTTCACTAGCAGTCTGGATATCTCTGGATATCTCAGGAAATGCTGCGAGTGCACATGGGCAAAGTTCTGGGACTCGCATTTGTTTTCATTGTTTTTTTTTTTTTTTTTCTTTTTACAGACGGTTTTATTTTCTTTCTTTTTTTTTTTTTTTTACAGCTGAGGGGGCTGCAGTCTTGCAGTCCAATAACATGATGCAGATTGCTTTAAGAAAAATAAGGAAAATGCAAATGAGCTGTTAAACCATAAAAATAGGACCAGAGATGCCAAGTCTGGAAAAAAATTATTTGTTCATTAGCTCAGTAAAAGAGGGGAAGCCCCAGGCATTGGCATTAACATTTAGATGTGTACTGTAGTCATCTATTCTAAATTCCTGTCTCAGCATCAAAGGGGAATATTGTGAGAACCTAGAGTCAGGTGACAAGATGAGGTCATTCTGCCAGCCTTCTTGGAAATTATATTTTAGATATTACAAAGAGAAATCTCAGAGTACTGAGTATTCTGTTTGGGGAAACCTGACTAGGAGAACCCTCACCCACAGCATCTTTCTTTGTTGTAGGAAGTAACTTAACTCGGGAACAGTAATTATTTTAGATTAGTCAGGAATATAGTGAAGCTTAGTTTAGATATTGTTTTCTTTGTCTGAGTCTGCCCATTAATGTTCTTTTCAATATTTCCTGTGATCTGAACTCTGTGGTTTACTGTAATATTTTCATGTTCTTTTATTAATTATTTATTATTAAATACATTTAAAACTTTTATTGCGGCTGGTACTTGTAGAAAGCATCTAACCTTTGAGAGTACTTATATTTATTTGGTGACATTGTGTGGGTCTCCAGAAGGCCTAGCTGTCTTGGTCGACTACCCTTTGTATTTGTATATTACACAGTATAACTGGAGACCCTTTATAAGTGCCTTAGAGTAGCTGATTGTAGAGTGTCTGGTGGTGGTGGTAACTATCTTATACTCTGGGCAGAAGGGGACACGGCAAGAAAATCTGTAGCAGCCTTTCCCAGGTGTGTGCGTGTGTGTGTCTGTGAAGACTCAAATCTCACAGAGTGTGTGAGTGTGTGTGTGTGTGTGTGTGTGTGTGTGTGTGTGTGTGTGTGTGTGTGTGTGTGTGTGTGTGTGTGTCAGCTACTTTGGGCAGGTTCACAAAGCACTGGGTTTACAGGGGGGGTGTTGGAGGGCTTGGCTTGAACACTCGGCTGAGGAACTGACCCTACAGCTGTACCAGTGGGGAGTCTTATGGGGGGACCTGGAGGGAGACAGATATAGAAATATCCAGATCTCAGGCTGAGGATATTACCTGTGTGCTTGTAAGGGAAACTGTACTTGATGCAGAGATTTCTGCATTTGGAGATACTGTGATGTGTATCCATTTGTAGTCAAAGTGCATGTCCCTCTCCAGTGCTGAGGATTCAGGTGCCTTGATTACTGGCCCAGCTTGGGGATATCACATATTGGTAGCAGTGTTACGCATCACAGATGCATTGTTTAATAACAAACTAAAATAAAAGCAGCAAAAAAAAAAACAACTTAAAAATGACAAATAGCTTATAACTAATAATATCACACAGTAAATTGCAATTTATGAATAACCTGAAAATGTAAACGAATATCTGATTTTTACCAGAAATGTAATGCTGTGATAGCATCAGTGAAATGAATGTTACATGGTTAATAAATAGAGCATAGATGACGGAATAAACAAAACATACAAAATGAAGTATTAAACATACCTGTCAGCTGCCATGAGTTAAGTATAGTGCTATAATTTTGGCCCTCATTTTTAGCCTTGCTCCTCCTAGATTTAGAGTGCTCCTCATAAAGTCAGATCTGTTTATGGGTACATTCTTTATTAAATGTATAAACAGTCTATACATAGATTCACTACCACTAACTATATAAGGTCTAGTATATAAATGCCATGTACTGTGGAAAAATAATCAAGTGTGCATCTTTCTGACTCTGCTATGATATTTAAAGGCCAGTACTATGATTTTTAATGCTCAGCAGTTGAGAGGTATGCTATCAAGTACAAAGGTATAGCCTTGACGAGAAGACAAAAATATCCCAAACTTGAAAGAACACTTAATATTAAACAAGCAGATACGCACAAACAGTTGGCAACTTTGCAAAGGCACTGGCAACAAAGTGATACAAAAGATACATACCATAATAGTCAATTCATTATCAAATAACATTGGTATAATCAAGTAGTCCATTTTATTATATTCTAGGCCAGAAAATATCAGCCACTATTATATAATCTACACACTCAAAGGCAAATTTAGACTTCATGACTTACTGGCTTGATAGTGTTTAACTATCCAATTATGCCAAATTGTGTGTGCTGTTACAGGTGGTTTCTGGACTCTATAGTTGTTAAGACTGTAGGCCTTTACCTGTCTAATCAAGACAAAATTCTTCAGACTTGAAATTTTCTGTGATAATACCTTTTGAACACTTCATGATAAAACCCCCTTTGCTTTAGTTCGTGGTTTGCTTTGACCTGGTAACTGACAAATTATTTTTTTATGCCCATCTACTCTTGTTGAAAAGAACAACCATTGTACATGTAAGTATCTGCTGTTTTTTCTCCATTAGCTGTCCTTTTCTTAGTCCAATGAAGAGGTGATTTCCTGACTTATGTCCGTCTGTCAGATATATGCGACTTGAGGTGCCTGTTGGTAAAAAAATCATTTGATAGTAACCTCTATAGAGGAATTTTGCCTGTACTGTGGCAAAGATGGCCATGGCACCTTTCAAGGAGTCAAATGCAGCAGTGTAAATCTAGGCTAACTTTGCCCCTACCCCGGCATGTACTTTTGTGACTAGTATATCAACGTACAGTCCTTATCTATGACCCCCTTCAAAACAACCAGTTTACTGAATGCATTTCTTTTTGACATAATTTTATGACAAGAGAATAGTGCAGACCTCAAACATAAGGGTTTCATACAAACTACATAACTGCCCTGGCCTGTTGTATTACATTAACTGTTACATATTCCTAACAACTCACCAAAGCAGTGTTCTATTTGGTTGGAGGCTACTCTGACTACTTCGTATCTGTGCATGATTTAAAATGCACTAAACTGACTTTTGATACAGATGTCCAAAGCAGAAATTTTGCTTTAAATGTTGTTTAGAAGGTCCCTAAACGACAGTGATAACAGTAAGAAGTTACTGCTATGCATTTTAAGTTAATTGATCAAGTACAAGTGCATATGAAGATACGGAGAGCAGGATCTCCTTTATTATGAAACTTTTTAACCACTTTATTTGTTAATGAATAGTTTTTTAAATAAAAGCCATGAAGAAGTGGCTCTGGACCAGGCAGAAATCAGGAGTCCAGTGACAATCAACTCTACAACATACATTTGCTGTCTGTCAAATCCAAGCCTTATTTTCAAGTTCCAGTTTTATTTTTAACTTGTACTGTAACCCGTAATAAAATTCACAACATGTTGCAAGAATTACAACTACAGGTTTTCTTTAAGAGAAATATAATTGCACACTTCACTTATCCTGCAACATTCTACCATTTCAGAGTCACATCAATACAATGACACCACTTTCCCCGAAACCAAAAAAACTGAAAATATTTTGCCAAAAGCATTTCCAGTGAAACTTGAAATAAATCATTTTTGCAGGGAGGGGCAAGCCCCCTATACCCCCTTGAAAGGGGATACTCCCACATTACTCAAATTTACACATACCCAATTCCAAGGCTACACAAAGTGAAGACAATGGAATTGTCCACTATCAGAGAAACTGCTTTCAGCAAACATTTTTTCTGAAACTGTAGTTGTCTAAACTGCCATCAGCAGATTAACACACATTCAACATTTCTCCTCTGAAAACATGGTTTGCTTAAGTTTAATACCAATTTTCTATAGAATAAATGCTCTCTCTCTTTAATGTGTTTGCACTCTTGCAAGCCTGTGTCAGAATAGTCTAGTGTTCTTGTGAAGTCTCCTGAATGATGGACATTATCTGAGACTTTTGTCAGACTGATCATTTTAGCATGCATACTTTGTGGTGCAGGCCTACTGGGCTAAGCCGATTTACAGAGAAACCTAGGGAGAAAGGTACTAGTAATACATGGAGCACATAAAGCTTCCTGAGAGTAGCTTTGAGCCATCTGTGAAAGCTGAAAGAGACAGAAGGTTGTTTTTCTTTCGGCTTTTCCCGGTTAGGGGTCACCACAGATGAACTCCGGTCAGCTAATGATTGGCAGTAGATTTTTACAGTGCTGAGGTGCCAGCTCAATGCCCAACCTTCAACAAAAGCACGCCCATTCACGCACGTCTTTCGAAGGCCACTCAACCACGGGGAGGACATGCAGACTCCACACAGAAGGCGCTCCAGCCGAGAATCGAATGGGAGAACCTCTTGCTATGAGGCGACAACGCTACTGCTGCACCACCGTGGCTTAATATGATAGAGACAGAAGGTAAAAATTTGATTTCACTATGAAGAGTATTCCAGATTTGGTGTAACTGAACAACAGAGAATGCTGTGAGGTTTATTGCTGAAAGACAGGATGCAAGAGGTCAGACCTGATTATCTTACTCTGAATAAATAAAAAGAAATCTACAATGATTTATTAAAATGACTTTGCAGTTCAAATTACAGAGGAGAAACTCTGCATGTAATGTCACCGAGATCCATTTGATATCTGAAAGAGGTTCCTCCTAAAAGCACAAGGATCATAATTCCTATAGTTAGAACATGGCAATATGAGCTTCAGAAGTCACTGTTAATTTTAAGAGTCACACTTTCATTTCTAGAGAGTGTTAGCATCCACAAATCAGATTGTGCAATTCCACAGAGAACCCTTGTAGGTTACACTGATGATGTTTCTCATGGTGTCTGTGACAGATTAACAGATTTTGTTTCAGAAGATGATGTAAGGCATATTCTAGAATGGAAACTAAACCCCATTTTGGCTGATGCCTCTGCAGAATCTTTTGTCATGAGTCTGAAGACAATGCAGCATCATGGTAGCAGTGCACTGGTATAGGTTACCAGTTTGCTGATATTCAGCGAGAAGACATTTGCTGTGTCCAGCCAGATACTTACATACTGTAGGCCTGCAATTCTTCCGCCTGCATACCTCCCGAACACGTGGTCATCTTGTCAATTAATAGGCAAGTTTATTTTGGGGTTCTAGACAGCCTGTTGGCCTGTTTTCAGTAGGCTAACCATCAGGCAAAGTGGTTCTTAACAGTGGCATACCTCTCTCTGGTTAGGGATAAGCTTAGAGATATCTATTTTTTCTGTATGTGATGCTCAAAAGGAAACATAGACGACATTGATAAGCTTTGTAACATGGTCTCAATGCTTGATGTTGTCTTCCTCACTTTTTCTTTTAGCTCTAAGTTGGTGTGCCCTAGTTGACTGCCAAGTTACTGGCAGCTAGGACAACAGGCTAAAATACGTTTATACACAAGCATACAGCCATACAGTAGTTGAAAGTATGTCAGTTTACTTAGCCAAGTTCAATCATATGATTAAGGGTACTACTGTGGTAGGTGACAGGCATTCTCTGTTACAAAGTACACTATGCTGTTACAAGATGTGATGCAACCATGTTGTACAGCACCATGCCAGGTGTTTTTAATATGATGTAACTGAAGATGCCAGAACTATCCATACACCTTTGCTAGTCCATGACCTGGCATTTCATTCCTTTGCTCTTTTTCCCCAGATTACGTTCCTCACTGTGTCATTATGAAGGCACTCCTCCAAACTGCTGAGAGCTATGTCTTCCTCATGGGCTGGGAACATAACATGTCTGCTTGTACATGTACTTACTCTCAGACCTCTATCTCTGGAATTGGACTGCAGAAAAGTTTTGATATAATCCTTAGAGAATGAATATGTATGTACCGTGATACAGCTCTTCTTCCTCATAGTCTACTAAGGCCTACAGGCTAAGTTTTTTTTTTTTTTGGAGGGGGGGTGCTCTGTGTTTTAAGTCAGGTCAACATCTATTTTAGTTATTCCTGTTTTGAAACGTCATTGATAAGGTCTTTGTCGTGTGATCAATGACCACCTAGAAGCTTCCTCCTACCTCTGTAGGGGTTTTATGGGTACGATGTCTGCACACTGCAATCACTGCCTCCTGCCAGCTTGCACCGCATCTGAGGCTAGCATTTCTGTTCTTATTTTGTTACACGCTAATACTAACCTGATATTGTTTAGTTTAATTTCTTAACATCATTTCATGAGCAGCAGTTTTAAGCTCCAATGTTTGAGGTGCTTTTCTGCAACCACTTTTTCAATTATAATATTAGAATGATACCTCCCTACTGCAATCCATGAGGGAAAACTTGAGATGGGCTCTGCAGACTGTGTTGTTTAGGTGCAAACACGGTCATGTTGTACTGAATCACACTAGCTGCAGTGCATGGGTCCAAAACTTGCCAGGGTTCAGTAAAGGAACCAAGACATCAAGATAGCATCTTTAGAACAGGAAAAAAAGCTCACCCTCATACCAGCTAGTCAGCCATATCTGTAATTTTATGATGCAGAGAAAAGTCCTTTCCATCAAGTCAAACTATTTTTTTTTTCGTTCCTTGACAGCATCATTCAGCTTTAAATTCCTATCAAGTGAATGCAATGAAAGCATTCCTGTTTCATGCAAGTGCCCTCTTCAAGGCACCGCACTATATACTATGTAAGTAATAGAGCGGTTTTCTGCAATTCAAGGTTAGCAAATGAAATGCTACTTTAGCAAGGTCTGCTCTGGCTCTCAGTGCAGTATCTGCTAAAATAAAATATGCAATCTTTCATAGGGAGGACAATATTCATGTTTAGCAGCTCATTGCTTTCATTTTCAGTCTATTTGAGATGAAATATGCGCTAGCAGAACAAATCAAAATCAACTCAGTGAGAATTCAGTTTGAAAGGCCAGATGTAATCAGTTCCTCTCTTGCTTTCAAAACTGCCAAAGACAGGGTTTAACTGGCTATTAACTTAAGAACCATGTTTCCCAAAGCAACCGAAATATGCAGAAGGGCTGATTTTTACAAATTTCTGCGGAACAAAAGGAAACAATATCCCTTTAAATCGTAAGTCAGTTTGCCAAAATATCCTGACAACCCATTGAGTGTGGTTTAACAAGCAAAGGGAGGAACATCGAGAAAGGGCGTTCTTGCAAAGATCTTTTTTTATCTAGCAACAGTATTCCTGACACCAAAGAAACCACAGATGTGAAGAAGGCTTTAAAATTATGTACAGCTACTTTGTTCACAGGATTGTGGCATGTCATACAATGCCATTTTTTGTAACTTGAATACAACTTACAATGCTATCAGCAAAGCAGTACAGTGTGTCCACATTGCAATAATACAAATGGAACAATAATTAGTTGTGAGCACAGGGAAACTTTATCGCACTGAATTGTAAGGCATTAACTAAATTTAAAGATAGCACTAAGGGGAAGAAGCAACTGTGGTTCATCAAGCCTCTGCTACTCAGTTCTGCATACAGGCATCATTCATGAAATCCAAAGAAATTGCATAAGCGTAAAGAATGTATACCTGCTGACTACCTACCATGCAGTCTGGTGATGTACCTGTCCTGCCAGAAACTGTGACCAGAAATATTCTGTCACAATGCATGCCTATCAGTTGTCCAGAATTCTGCAGAATGTCATGATTTTTGACTCAAATTGTTGGTCTGTCACTCATAACATTGTGTTTTTCTGGCAAATCAAATATGTAACAGGCATTTGAGTTTCAGAATTCATATCCAGTTGCTGCAGCAGGGAACAAAATACAAACCTTACTGTATTGCAGCAGAGGTTTGGAATAACCTCTATCAAATGGATTCAGTGGTGTAAGAGTACAGGGCCCACCATTCTATAAAACACATGCACTATAAATTTCATGTATTTATATATCCCAACAATGATCTTTGCTACACAATTAGTCCTGCAGTTTCACGTGGCATTAATTGCCTGACAGCATGGAACTCCAGATTTTATGATAAGGGAAGGCAAAAAAATGGTTGCCATTACCTGGCATTACCAATGCAAGAGAAACCACTCAAAAATTAAACCAGTAAGTAAATAAACTAACTGCTGCAGTTTACAAACCTATTATACTATATACCCATTAAGCATGTATAATGAGAGGATGCTTGCTGCTGTTTGCTTTGTGAATACCACTCTGGTATCTGAAAATGGAAGCAAATTTAGACCTAATCATCCTGTAAACGGATGGACTGACAGCAGAAGTCAGGGCTCTGAGGAACCTTAATGAAATTTTGCTACTCAAAATACTTGTCATAAGGAAATCTTTGAGCACAGCAAGGGTGCATCAAGAAGGAAGCCAAACTGATAGACAAGATCTGCTACAAACTGGATTTTCTGACAGGAAGAGCTGTAAAGCAAAGCCAAAATGCACAATCTAAGTGCGAGTACGTTGCCAGGGGATCTGAAGTGTTAAGGATTTTTTTTTTTTATTTATGAAAAATAACTGTTGCTTCACAGTCAAATGGGGCCCAAGGTAGGGTAATGGAATAGAAACTCTACACTCCCTCCCCCCCACACACACACACAGCCATTACATTGTCCCATTATTTGGCTAGTTCTCACCTGTTACCATAAACACTACTCAAACCTCTCAGTGTGCATCCTATTTTCTTCTTTACTTCTACAATAATTACAAATGTTTGGATTTAATTTAAAACTTTTATTTCAGATTTTATAGCACAAACACTGCTAGCCATTTGCTAAACAAAACAATACAGTCTCATAATGAAAACAGACTTAGCATGAGCAGAAATAAACTCCTCTGCCCTTGAAACTCACGTTCATTGAAACTGCATCAAAACCCACATTCATACAAAATGCACTTGGCCAGTGGCAGATTGTGTGTACCTTTGAACGGTTTTCAAACAAAGGGCCCCCCTGCACACATTTTAGGACTACACATAAATGCATGCCATCCATGCATGCTTTGATTCGCCTTCCTGATTGTATTAAATTATATCCCTTGTTTAATACAGCACCACTTGTTAGTGTGCTTTAAAACTGTAGTTTTGAATATTTTTCGAGTAAGCAGTGAAACAAAACATATGAACTAATAATGACAAAACTACCCATTTCAGAAAATTTCAACCATAAAAGGCCACTCAAACTGCTACTATAATCCACCAAATCAGTCAATGTGCACAATCTCGGAAGTAAAAATCATCTGAATAATTCTACATTAAGGAAAACTATTACTAATGAGGAGGTTGCTGCTGGCAAACAACTTTACATTTCAGTGCTTTATCTACAAATTCAGTGTCTGCTGTCCTTGAAAAATAAATTGCCTATGTTACAAAAAAAATGGTGTGCTGGTGATATGCAATAGGGAATGGCTGGCAAACCAACAACAGGTTCACAGTTACTAGGCATCTCAACCAATGGAGGACACATTCAGGAGTGCAGCACCCCACCCCTATGCTGCATGGTAGTGTCAGACCCCACTTGAATCTAGTTTTCCTCCCCAGCCCTCTCCTCCAACCAAAGCCACTGGGTCCCCTTCAGTCGATCGAATGTTTATAAGTTGGAACCACATATGGCCGAGACCATATGTTCGAACTTATAAAAAGTCCAATCTGACTGAATGGAGATCTCCGTACAGAGCGGAAAGGGAAGATCTCCCATTTCCACAATGTAGTGCAATCTCAGAGTTAATATATTTAAATAAGGGGGTGTGGGGTGCGTAGCCCCCCTGCTATAGACATTTCATTTTGTGTTTTTTTGTTTTTTGTGGTTTTACTTTGGTTATCTAACTTTTAAAAGTTCGAACATATGGTCTCGGCGATATGTGGTTCAAACTTGTAAAAGTTCACTCGACTGAAGTAGACCCAAGCCACTACCTCTTTTGTCCTCTATCTCTGACTCCCCTGCTAACTAGCTTTCTACCTCCATTCTTAGTAATCTATATAACCAGTTTTTACAAACTTTTTTGTGCATAGTTGGACCTGCCTAACCTCTAGCCCTTCCTTTCCTTTTTGCATTTTTTCCTACCATCTAACCTGACTCATCTATGTTTTCCATTATTTTCTCACCTTCCAACTTGACTTATCTACATGTTATCATAGGATTATTATCTGCACCTTCATAAGAATGTTTAACACTATGTATACGCTTATTTTATGATCTTGTTTACATCTGTAGTGTTTCATTTTTTGTATGCATTCTGTAATTCACTATTTATCTAAGTGTAAACACTGTATCTGGAGCTTTTCTCCTCGGGCCCCGGCTGAAAAAGGACAGCTGCCCAGCCAGACTAACAATTAACAAATGACAAATAAATAAATAGCCTTCCTGGTGTAGAAAGAGAACCTACAGCCTTCTGCACCAAAAACACGCATGCCACGTGGTGTACCACTGACAATGAACTCAACTAAACTCTATGGCTAACAATGACAACTGTAAGCCTCAGTAATTTATAAAAACAAAATGAAAAGATTGAAGGAGGCCTGGCTGCTGGTGTGGAGGTTTAAGGCACTTGCCTACCAAAGGTTCAGCGTTTGGCTCTGAGCAAAATTACTTAAACTAAATGGGGCATGATACACACACACACACAAAAACGCAGGTGTCCTGTTTGCTCTAATTGTAGCTGTGCACTCACTAGAACAGTGCTCTGTAAATCAGGGCTGGTCTGCAGCTGTGCCTTCACTGTAATGGTTTACTGCAAATTGTGGCTGGCTTGCTTGCTGTTGCCCTGCTACCCATGATGTTGCCATCTCTAAAATCTCCTGCTGTTTTAAGGAGCTGTTTTGTCCTAGCAGTTGCATCCTAATGCTGAAATTACCATGCTTGCTCTCCTGTCCTTATGGAAGTCTTCCTGCAGAGTCCTACTATGTGATGAGGGGGTAAGTTGATACAGGGAATCACAGATTTTTCAGCCATTCTTCTCTAAATTTTCCAAGGGATTTTCTGCTCCCTCATCCAGTTTTGGAAAGAAAACCAAAATAAACAGTCTCAGCAAAATGCTGGTAAGCAGACATTTAAAATATAATGACAGGGATGTTCTAAAATGAAAGCAGGAACCCCCCCAAAACAAAGGGCAGACAAGTCACAATGACTGTCTAAGGGATCTTGACCCTTCCCCTCCCCCAGACATCTCCTTTCCTATCCCCCTCAACCTAGCAGTCCTCCCTTTCCCTTCAAGAAAGTCTGACTCGCCATTTCTCAAATTGGAAGCAGATTGCTTCAGGCAGATGGGTTCTGAGACTAATTCAGCAGGGTAATCACTGACATTGGGAAGAAATCCCTCATATCCAGGGAAATTATTATACATCCACCAGAGTAAGCCCTCTGTTCCTCTTGTCCTACAGTGCATGCTTTTTTGTGGGGTAATAGAAACAGATTCTCCTTCCCAGTTGAGAAGAGGTTTTTACTCAAGAATTTTTCTGGTGCCAAAGAAATATAATGCCTGCAAACAACTCCTGGACCTTTCTTTCCTAAACTAGTGTGTGATGATGTCCAAGTTCAAAATGCTTTCACTTCACATCTAGTTTCTAGTCCTCCTCCACTTATGTTTTCGATAACCTTAGATTTCAAAGATGCTTATCGTATTCCTATCCACCCAAGCTTCAAATGTTTAAGGTTTTGTGTGCCTGGATCAGATTAGCAGCCCAGTCCCTTACCCTTTGGACCATTCATTGCTTCAAGACTGTTCATAAAAAGTGTCTCGTTCCAGACTTCAAGGTGCACTCATTTTCTCCACATTTAGAGAGCTTGCTCATGTTTGCAGAGTCTTTTCCAAAGTGTCAGGAATCTCTCTGGCAAGAGATCACCTATGCAGGCTAGGACTCCAAGAGCACATTAAAAAAGTTTTTGACTCCCATCACAAAGGATTGTGTTTCTGGAGTATTTGCTAGACACCTCAGTACAAAGAGCTTTTCTTCCACAGGAAAAAAAAAAATCTATATTTAAATCTGTTTCAGGGGTTTTCCATTCAAACTGAAGTCACTGCTAGGGAATGCCTCAGGATTCTGGGTCTCACAGAATCTATGATTCTCATTCTACCTGGCAAGACTCCACACGAGACACAATGTTAACTGAAGTCTATATGTTTCCAGCACCAACACCCACTATCTCTTCAGATTCCAGTTCTCGGATTTGTGAGAAAAAAATTACTTGGAGACATCAAATATCCCTGAATTCAGGTCTCCCCTTCTCACCTCCTGCTTCAAAGCAGTCACATTGGACTTTTGCTTGGGGAGCAGTCTGAAGGGGGATAAAAGTGCAAGCTATATGGGACAACAAAGACGTACACAAGCATATAAATATAAAAGATGCTTGCTCTTACCAAATCACTTAACTCTCTAAAATCCCCTTTGGTCCCTGGAATCACTTCAAATTCTTAGAGATAATAGGACAGTGACGGGGTACATGAACAAGCAAGGTAGAATCAGGTCTTGCCTACTATGCAGAATAGCCATGTTAGCATGGGATACAGCTTTACAGCACAATCTCACTCTACAAGCATATTACATTCTTTCAGAGCAAAATGGTGTAGCAGACAACAAGCAGCACAAAGGCAGACCTTCACAAAAGGAAACTAGATTACAAGTCTTCCAAGACTTGATGCATCTGATGAGGGTTTCTGAAGTAGACATTTCTGCCTGCTGTCTGATCAACAAAATTCTATTCCAGGACCCCATGCAAGAAGGCCTAGAAGACTGATGCCTTTTCTTTTCTGTTTATGTATACTTTCACATCCTTTCCACTGATATCTATGGTACCTCTGAAGATTCAGAAGGAATCACTCAAGATCACTGTAGTGACCCCTTCTGACCCATCCAACAATTGTTCTCCTTTCTTTTGGAATTGACCAGGGGTAATTACCACAGACTTCCTCACAGACTGGATCTACTCACACAAGGACTGGAGTGTTTGATACATCCTGACACCAAACACATTCAATGGACTGTCTGGATCTTAATACCATTTAAATACCTGTGCAGAAGGCACTAGTGGAGGAAAAGAAAGCCAGCTACTAGCAATCATATATTAGCAAATGGAAGAGGTTTCCTTGTTGGTACCAACAACATAACCAGCACCCATTCAGGGGTGGTGTTTCTCTGGTTTTACAATATTTTTATGAGTTACATTCTTATGGCCTATCTTACTCCTCTAACAAAGTTCATTTGTCAGCCATTTCAGCAAGTCTGGCCATGGTTCCCCCTCTTTCAAGGCACCCTTCCATAAAAATATTTTTGAAAGAGGTATTGCTCAACAGACTTCCAAAAAAATGTCTTCTCATTGGGATCTTAATTTTGTGTTAGAGAAACTAGCACTTGCTCCATTTCATGGAAAAACAAAAAGCCGACTCCAGTCACCAGGATGGAAAAAGTATCTGTTAAGTAAAATTTTAACATAAGCATACAATGTTTCGCCAATAGCTTCTTTAGGTGTGAAGAAACAAATGAACTTCCTCTATCACTTATAAATACATTTAAAGTCACATGTTCATACCCTAAGATCTTCATCAGTCAACAAGTTACAAAGTCAATAACAGACTCAGGTTCTTTAAAATAGGTTTAAACGCATTTAAGCCATTCAGTCCAGGTGTCAAATTGACTGCTAATATATTTGTCCACTTATACTTCACATTGTCTGTTTTTGTGGTGACATCCTCAGCCTTCATGGATTGTCTAATATTTTCTAGAACCATAAACTTAAACCAATGCATAATATCCTTCTTTGGACTGGGTTTAAAGAGTGCATTTATTTCACTATTTCTCCTAATTTGGAAAGGTGATCAGAAAAACATTCTTTAGTTTATGGTCTGTTTTACCTACTTAAAAGGATGCGAGTGTTTGACATTGGGCTATGTATACCATATGTTCTGAGTCACAATCCACATAACTGTTAGAAATATTCTTTAGCGAGACTGGATGTGTAAACATGTTACTTTTCACAGTGAATTTACAAAAACTACACTTATAACATGGAAAAGTACCCTTTCTAGTACTGTGTCTGAGATACCCAGTGTTCTGCTGTTCTTTACAGCAGAGTAAGTACTTTAGATTATGTGCTTCCCTATAACCAAAATTGTGTTTAGCTACAATTACTTTCCTTACTTGTTCCACATATTAATATATGCCAGTTGTTGTTGTCTTTCGGCTTTTCCCAGTGAGGGGTCACCACAGCAGAACTCCGGTCCGCTAATGATTGGCAGTAGATTTTTATGTGCAGAGTTGCCAGCTCTGACGCACAGCCTTCAATGAAGGTACACCCATTCACACATGTCTCCACACAGAAGACGCTCTAGCTGAGAATCGAACGGGACAACGTCTTGCTGTGAGGCGACAACGTGTTTATTAATAATCTTTTTCAGATCCATAGAGTGTCTGTTATAAGTAATCATGACCCTGATGTTTTAACAATCCACTAGATTAAGTACTTTGGTTAAATTTTAACCAGTATCACTAAAACTGGGTGCGTGAACATCTCATTAACTTAAAAGTATGTCCTTAGGTGTCACAAAACATACTTCCTATGTTCAAAATCACTTATTGCTGTAAGTAGATTACAAAAATTGTCATTCTCAGTATTCAAATGTGACATATGTAGCATCTGACATTTGTAATGTTCTTAAGCATATATGAAGGGTACATGCTAGTTATGTGTAAACACACATCCCTCCTCACATCCTTTGAATTTGCTTTCATATGAATACCGCCATTATCTAACCTGTATAGATGCATGTCTAGAAAAACAAACCACTATAAATGTCATGTGAACGTGCAGCCAAGGAAGGGTTGCGTCTAATGGATTTTCAACTCATCTGTTGAGATCATTTCATTACACTGCATGAACCTCTAATCCAGAAAAGCAATGCTTGCACACAGAGAGAAACATCTACATCTTTAAAAATTGGTCGTGTTCATCAAATAACTTACAAAACTACATATGTCATTAATGTTATTGTCCCAAATCAAGAGGATGTTGTCCACAAATCTTTATAAAACAACAAGGATGACAAAAAGGAGCTAGTCTCATTAAATATAAATTTATTCTCCTATATTGTTAAAACCAGATTAGTATAAGTGTTAGCTACAGGAGTCCCCATTGCCGTACCTTGGAGTTGCAAATAAAAAAACATCCTGGAGTAAGAACACATTGTTTTTCTAAAATTAATAATAATAATTCACAGATTTTCTATATGTCCCTATTTAGATCACTAGAAAAAGTTAAAAATTCCCTAATGTATTCAGTACCAATATCATTGGGAATTACCATAAATAATGAATAGATATCTAATGCAACAAAAATTAAACAATCTTGGCTGTGCCTGTACCAGGAATAATGGACTCAAAAAGTTATTACCTTCACGTATAAAACTCAGACTTAAGTTCAAATACTTTTTTAATGTGGATATCGGTTGCATAATGCCTCCTCTTGACGAGACAATAGGTCTCGGGGGCATTGTCCATTTTTATGAATTTTTGAAGACCGTAATATATGGCAATAATTTGATTCTGTATGTAAAAATAATTCAACAAATTTTTAACAAACAGTCTATGTTATTGACTGCAACTTGTTGACCAAGAAAATCTTAGGTTTTGAATATGTGACTTTTAATGTATTTATAAGTGATACAGGACATTCATTCTTATTTTTACACCTGAAGAAGCTGTTGGCGAAAGCTTTGTATGCTTGCATTAAAATTTAACTTAACAGACATTTTTTTCAATCCTGGTGATTGGGGTCAACTTTTCATTTTTCTGGTATTTGGCTGATTGGTTGCGTTAGTTAGTTTTTTCTTTGTTCACTATGCATCCCTGTTGCTTGTAAATTGCTCCATTTGAACCAGCTTGTCTGGTTGACCTAAGGTTCTTATGTTGAAAACCAGTTTTACCAGTTGCTCTGACCTCTGCAAGGTAAGTATCAGAGTCGCTCATAGTAGGTCAGCCTTCTAGAAAGAGCAATTTTCTCCTTCTCAATACTTTTACAAAGTACTATACATGCTAGATTCCTTCTCCGGGTCTAGGTCAGGCTTTGCTATGACTATTCTCCTATGGTTCCTGGACCCTTCTACTGCCACCTCCCAGTTGTTCTACTCTATGGTGATCTAACCAGATAGATGAAGCTACTGCAGCAGTGACCAATATGAAGAACATAGTACAATTCAGTAAATAAACAGATCATAACAGCAGACATTTGAATGATCACTGTTGCAGCAGCCTCTCCCTCCTTCCCTCCCTCATGATTTTTAGTGCACATTTTTATACCAGGCTGTGTACATTTTCTTTACTAGCAATGTCCTCTCATGGCTCAGCCTTAATCTCTCAGGTGGTATAAAAGCTCTGAAAGGTTTGGTGCCCAAACCAGTCATTAGTTAGCTCAGCTCGAGCCGTCTAATGGTTTGGGTGCATGGAAGGTGCCCTGAAGGTCTGAAAGCTGATCAGCTGTTACATCCTTAGCAGGATATAACCCATACAGGTTAGTCTAATGCAGCAGTAATCATTTTAACATCTATTATGCTAAGTTTATATAACTGCACTATTCACATCTAAGCAGTTACAAGCCTTGTTGCACAGTATGCCTGGTATTTAATGCTGCACACAAAAGTGCTCATATATAAATCATAGCCTCCATTTTAAATGAACTATACCTCATCAGAAAACAAAATCTAATTGAATTTCATATGGAGTAGAAAAGTGTGATATCACAAAATTTGGCATATGAGGATGCACAAAACTTTTGTTTTTATTCTCACAATGTCATTCATGTTAGCAACTGTTACCTAATTACCACCAGCTCTTTTTAATATTTTTCTCTGTACTTGCATTGCACTGCTGTTTATTTCTTGTGTATTGTGTCTTCCATCTACTTTGAATGTACTGTTTTATTAGCTTATCTGGTACCTCTGTACCACCAAGATGGCTCTAAAATTCATTCAGAAAGATCAGCTCTCTACTTCATTACAAAACAAACAAATATATATTACAAGTAATAAGTAGAGGGTAAAAACAATGGGTATCATCGTAATTTATGTATCTTGGGGGTTTTTATTTGATGTTTCACTGCCATCGTATATGTCTTATAGACTGGCTTTCTATACATGACTGGTACCTAAATTTAGAAGGCTATGAAAAACAGCTATATAAAACACAGAGGGACAATGTTACACCTTGTAAACAAATTAGTAGCACAGTAAGAATATTCTATTATAGTCTGTAAGAAAATCTGAATTTATGTCAGCACTGGTTAGTTATCCCTTACACTGAGGTGCAAAACACTCCAGTAAGTGATAATTCCTGTTTTGACTATGGCTTGTCAAGTAATATTCATATAACTCTAGTTATTTTGCTGGTGTGACTGCATAAAACAAAAATTAGTTCGCACACTACAATGCAATGCAACTGTATTGTCACTAAGTGATTTTTTCTTTGACATATAAATATGTTCCAGATGCAACTGATTTTCTAAAATAGATTTACATCCATCTCTGCAACATGGCTGGTTCACTTAAAAAGTGTCATCACTTAGAAAAATGTTTTAAGAATCATGGCCTGCCCATCTTAATTCATTTTCCATATCATATAAACTACTAAGGGAATACAGTGTTTAGTTTTAAAGACCTAAATAATCTACTTTCATTTGAAAAATTGCATGGAAGATATTACAGGTCATTTCCCTACATCAGTAATCAAGATCATGCGGTATAACTTTCAAAAAACACTTGGAAGGGATCATTTTATTCCTCAGCACCTTAAAAGAGTTTAGAACAAGCTGCCAACTTTTTTTGTAAGAAACTATACTATGAAAATGAGTTTCAGAACTACATTAGACAATGCAACTAGCAACAGAACAATGTACTGCCACTGAAATGTAAACTTCTCCAGGACCTTAACCTCTGTGTTTGCTTAATTCTGTGCTAATACCTTCATAATGTCAAGGCACTATTCATTATTTGCATCATAAACAGAAATCTTTTACCTCAGAATTTTTTTATACATTACAAACTTTCTGGCAAATCTACTGCTAAATGACAAAATACAGTTGGACTGCAAGTAATAGTAGTGCAGATGCAAAAGTAAGTAAGTTTTAAGTGATTAAATGAATACTGATTACTTCAATGCAATTTAAAAATACTGCTCTATTAAAAGGTTGCAGCAATTAATTCACCTTGTTTTTTTTTTTCCTTTTTACCACTGCTACTTGCACTTATAGCATATATTTGTGACCTGCCTCATTTTAGTGGTCACTGGACATCAAACTCTTGCCTCCTTCACTGGCCCAGTCCGGATTTACTCGTATCTGACCCTTACAAATGGAAGCTCCAGCCTGCAAGGACCTTAATGAGTTTTAATAATAGAAGATGGAATAATGAGTGGAGACAAAAGATGGGAAAAGCTAGGTGCTGTTCCACATGGATTAACTAATTATATTCAGTTTCCAGTGGGGAAAACAAGCAATAAATGAAGACAATACTACATACACACACACAAACCAATATGAAATTAAATGAAGCACACAAACCCTGCTTTTACACAGGGGAATGAAGCCTCACACAACATTGTGTCATGGTTGTGGTTCTGCTACCCACAGGACATTATTCTAATTCTGAACTCACCATTACTAATGGACAGAGAGTGCTCTCCATATCTGCACTGCTGAAATACACATAGCCAAGTCAGTCAGCAATGAGAGTTACATGCATCTGAGTCACAAAAATTTAAGACATGGTAATACACCACCTATAAAAAAATTATCAACTGAACTGTGCTTGAAATAAGTCAGGCTGAGCACCACATGGGAAAAGAAATCTCCTCAAATATTTTAAACTCCTAAACAAGACATCGCTTGCTCAAAGGTGTGCTGACCTCAGAGTTAAATATTTTGCAAAGAAGTTTAAAGAGCACACCTTTATGTACTTTTACTTATAACTGCCCCCACTTGTGATTTCCTTGGCCATATGAGTGCAAAGCTGTGAAGACTGCAAATATCACAAACTGACAGACAGCCGCACATTCATCATACAAACAGAAATATGCACGGGCTGTGTGTACATATTTTGTAATGAGAGCTCCAGCCTTTCTCCATCAACCTTCCAAATCAGAAATCACACACCAGTGCCTGATTTTTTAATCTACACAAGAAAAATCAAGCCCAACTTTGGGACCATTTCCTTCCTCAGCCCAGATGATATTTCTTAGTTAGGGGTCACTCACAAAGCATGACACTGGAAAATCAGGTAGTTGCCAATCAGGACTAATCCCAAGTCATGACGCAAAAAAGCCAGATGAATGACTTATTTGTATGACATCCCTTCATAAATTAGGTTCATTTTCATGAGTTGTAGTTTAAGGATTACACTGAATCTTCAGGTCAACCATGTTAATAATTTCAAAGGAATACTAATTTGCTGTAATATTCAGTATTGTATTTGGTCTAAAATACATTAAAATGCCAGTGCAAAAACATGATAATATATTAATATTTACAGCTTCTGACTGTTCATTGCATCCCATACTTTGTTATAGGTGACAGAAATATTGGTTTTGCAAATTTATATGTTTACAAGGCATTTTACTTTGGTAAAATATAGTAAAACAGGTTAATTGGTCATATAAAATGTACAGAGTTAGGCAACCCCAAGCTCCAGTGTCAAGGGAGACGTTCACTAATATTTTGCTTCGCAATTCAGTGGAGACACGCACAGGGAAAGGATCATAGCCTTACTTTTTCTATTTTTTCAGTTAATGATTCTTTCTAATTTGGGCATATTTCCTACTTGCATTTTACAATAAATATAGCCGATTTATTTAAACTATTCTTACATATCCTGATATACCATCAATACTCCCACTCCAGCAATTTTCTTTGCTAGTATTTGTAGTAGTAGCCATGATTTCAGGCATCCTGTTAAAAATACTGCTTGTCATTGACTAGTAAATAAACCTAGTAATGAGACATTCCTCACAAAACCAATGTAGACTTCATTGCAGGTGTAATTAAATTACAGCACAGAACAATTGCATCTACTAACACTAAAACATCAGCTGAAAAAAAAATGCAGCAATTCTAAAAAAAAAATCCAAATGCGGGGGTGGGGGGGGGGTTCAACACTGGCATGAAATAACCACGGTGATAAAAGTTTTACTCTTAGTATTACACCCAACAGCTGTCATGTACACTACTGTGGACCACAAAGAAAGCTGCTACTAAGAAATATAACTTTAAGGGAACATTAAGTTAAAACTTGTACTGAGTTTAAACACACCTGAAGTAGAAAATATTTTAATGGTACAGTGACTTGCTCTGTTTACATACATTTTCATCTTAGACAAAATGGATAAAAACATAAGTATTTTGTCATAATATTCTTTCAAATTCAGTTAAGAAATTCCTAAAATACTTACATAGGATACATTTTAAGCCAAGTCAATGAAAACATCATTAAAAATGATTTAGCAAAGGTAAGTAACTTCCACAGATCTTCCAGGCTTTCCCACGTGAGGTAAAAGTCCCATTGCCCCTTCCTTCAATATGCAGTGAGCCTTATCTCTGCTCCCCACTGGAGGTGATAGTCTGCCTGCAAGGAGCGGGACACACTGTCTATCCTGAGGATTATCGTAACTCCCATCTCTGCTGGTGGTTACGAAGTTAGTGCAATTGCTGCCACTCAGAGTAGCACAGCAGAATGAACTGTCTTTCCCTCTCCCTACCCTCAATGGGTGAGCTAGCAGTGGCCGCTCACTTCTGTCCTCCTCACAGAAGAGTGCACACGCTGATGGTCAAACATGGAGGGCAGTCAGCTTTGTCTTAATCATTGCTTAATCCCTTTACACAATGAGACAAGGACAAACTAAAGAGAGTTCTGGACTTGATAGGGCAGGGGATGGATCGATATGCACTGAAAACTGGAGGTACCATAGATGTATGAGAGAGAACACTGTGCAAAACCTTGAAAGAAATTACTGCCAGTTGTAGGAGTTTGTAGAACAGGAAAAATCTGGGTACAACTGGGAAGTACGGCTATGTAAGCAAACTATGAAGAATCATTTGGAGGGGCAAAAAGCTGTGACAAAATATTTATTTAGTCTTGGTTTCATCTGTGTTGAATGGGTTATTGAATCTGACTAACCGCTGATTACTTGATAGCAATGTACTTCCTTTATCAATAAAGATATTTTTTAAAGTTGGGCTGTGCATTACTGCCATCAGAATGGACAAATCAGGTTGACAAACGCTCAAAACAATTCATACTGAATGGAGTATCTTCCCTGTTCCAGCAATTATTTTTTCTTTCATTTCCATACTGCTTTGGTTTTATCAACTGTCATTATTTTCCCTTGCTACAGAAATGATGAAGTAATGACCTATTCTTTTTTCTTAAATTAAAACCTACTGTTAGAACTTTTTTTATAACATTTTAATGTTTTATTAATGAAAACATTTGGTGCCATTACTTTCACATCATTTATAACCACAAGGCTATTAAAAATGTGCTTAGCACATTTGATTTTGTATTTATAGTGGTAGATGGAGAAGGTTCCACTTGCCGGAAGTGAACATTCCTTTCTCACAGTCTGTCATTCAAAGTTATGCACAAACTTGTGAGAAAATGCAATAATATGCTAAAAGTAAGTTCTGCCCAAATGTGTGTGCTGTCCCTCCTAAAACTGTCAAGTGTGAGAGGAAAGGTAATGCATTACAGTTAAAGAATAATAACAATTATAGATAAAGACCTCTTTTGCTTCAAAAAATTAATGTTAACTTACATTCTCTTATTCTGTCAACTTCATGAATTAGTAGTACTAACAATTCAAAACGCATCCCTAATTATTTTGGGATTTGTCCCTCAATCGGCAGGTAAGAGGTGGAGAGCTATGCTATACAATAAAACAGCTATGAATCTCCAGGGACTCAATAGATTTTGGAGTAGGTGGCAAGGAAAAAATAATGCTTTCTACTACCAAAAATTCTAAAATGTGGTTGCATGATTTAAGAGCTAGAGACACAAATTCCTAAGGAAAGAACCATGAGATTTCATGCAAAGTCAAATGATGTATGCTGAGAAAAATAAGCAGCAGAGAATGCCATACAAATCCTATATATTTTTTTCTTTACTTTATTCTGTGTAGTGAATGCATGATATTGTGTATTCTGACAGTTGAACAAGTGCTTTGGTAAGTTTAGCAAGCAGAACTTGGGTGCTTATAAAATACAGGAGCTTTCTAGTGTCTGTTGTCATTACAGCATCATCAGTTACCAGAACAAATGTAGTTAATGTGGTAATATTTTTTAATAATTCAGGTTAAGTGGTAATAAATGTTATATGAAGTATGTAAAAGTACGTACAAATCATCTAGCATTTTGTTAAATGTATTTCTTTTTATTTGTCTGAAACAACAGGAAAACATAATTTATTTTCATTCAACCCACAATCTACAACTTTCTCAGCAACCTCACAAAAGGAATGGATTCAAAAATATTACCTAATTGGTGATTAACTTCATCTACCAGCCACACCCTGTTCACTTCCATAACTTTCTCTGCTACCCACTCATAATACAAGATTAGGATAGAGTGACAGGACTTCCGGGTCATGAACATCCATGTTGTTGGTTACTATTCAGAAGGCCATTGTGTGCGAACAGATGTGTGCATGGGGGAGGGGGGGGGGTGATGAAACGTGTATATCAACTGCTTACAATTTTGCAGAATGTCCTGATTTTGACTCATATTTTTGATGTGTCCCTTGTAAAATGTTTGATTTTCAAGTAAATCAACTGAGGATTACAGTCTGTCAATAATGCCAGACTTTTACTATTCAGAAGACATATTTGGATATAAAATCTGCTGCTCTATTAATTGTTTTATGTGAATATGAGTAGTATTTAAAAACTGTTCCTGATTTTAGCACTTTGCTCCCCTCATTTTGTTGTTGTCTAGAATTCTTTGCCAAAGACATCAAGATGTATGATATACATATATACAAGCACACTTATGCCATACATGCATATATATATATATATATATATATATATATATATATATATGTGTGTGGTTTACAATCAAATTGTCAAATGTCAATTACACGACAGCCACTTCCTCCAAAATGGTAGGAGCGAATGTCGATGTTGAAGTGTCCATCAGTTAAGGACGTACACACGGCAGAGACGTGCAGCATGGTTGGCAACGGCAGCTGCCAACATTAATATCGACAGTACGTTGTCGATTTGGATGCGTTGACCTTTGGACCTACTTAATATTTGAGTCAAGCATATGTGTCACATAAATCAATGTTCACAGTTGTGAGTTTCAAGCTTTTGATAGTAAACCTATATATATATATATATATATATATATATATATATATATATATATATATATATATCATGGGTCTGCTGTCTTTAAAAGAAATTACGTTTAACCAAATTTGACTTACCAAACCCCACTTCTCCAAAGTTGCATTCCACCGAACACACGGACTGCCGAAATCCTTTCCCTGTGAAAGGAACCACTTGGCCACCATGGTGAACTTTGTCTTCTCTTCAGTGTAGTGCAGTCTTGGAGTTGGTATATTTATGTAGGGGTGGTGTGGGGGGGGGGAGCCCCCCCCCACTTTGGTAGGTTTACGTTTGTTCCCTTTAGGTTAATTCCCATGGTGGCCAAGTGGTTCCTTTCACAGGGAAAGGATTTCTGCAGTTTGTGCATTCGGTGGAATGCAGCTTCGGAGAAGTGGGGACGGGTTAGTCAAATGTTGTTAAAAGTAATTTCATTTAAAGAAAGAAGACCCATATATAGATATAGATATATGTATATATATATGTATATGTATATATATATATATATATATATATATATATATATATATATATATATATATATACACACACACACACACACACACACACACATATATAGCCAGGTGTGAAAGAAGAGTCCGCTCTCACAAATGGAAAGAATATAAAGGAGCCATTTCAGCATGTGCAAGAAAAGCTGAGCCACAATTTCCATGGAAATGTCAACACTCTACTCAGATCTGTGTACACAGAGACAGACAAATATGAATACAATTGATCAAGGCAATGAGCCTCAGTTTCATTAATGAACTGCATTATTATCATCAATGGAAATGATGACAAGATACATTACCAGTTGCAAAATAATCTTTCATATTGATATTAAGTATGTAGGCACATGTCCACTGTCGGGTTACTGTGTGTGTGTGTGTGTGTGTGTGTGTGTGTGTGTGTGTGTGTGTGTGTGTGTGTGTGTGTGTGTGTGTGTGTGTAAAAAGTGTGAGCTATGTAATGTGGAATTAAGCCGAAGGAATGCCACTTTAGGAGCAATACAACACAACTGTAAAAAGGAGGGACTGAGGATTTGGCATAATGGTTAAGGTCTTTGCCTCATATACACAAACTACATGGTTAGATTCTGGCCATGTTATTGACAGGGCTTAAAATGGTATTTCAGGGCAGTTAGTCTAATGTTCACCTATAGATATATCAATATCTAACCCATAAGTCTCACTAGTCTCATACGCAAAGCCATGGACAAAATTATCATGGAAATTCTCAGTAATGACATAGAAAGCCTCCAGACATTACACCCAACCCAGTTTGGTTTCATCAAGGGCAGGTCATGCCTACTAAATCAGGTGGACTTCTTTCAGAAGGTCACAAAAGCAATGAGTTGAGGGCAAAACGGTTCACAATGCCTACCTTGACCTGGCCAAGGCATTTGACACAATACCCCACCCGGGCATTGTTGACAAACTTAAGAGGTTAGGTACAAACCCTTATGTAACCAGGTGGATAGCCAACTGAGTCACAGACAGGACCCAGAAAGTTAGAATTGGGGAGTCCACCTCTACAAAGAAGCCAGTCATAAGCATAGTCCCTCAGAGATCGGTCCTGGGACTGCTCCATTTTGGCATTTACTTCTCTGAAGTCAAGGCCAATGTCAAAGGCCTCTGGCTAACTAAATTTGCAGATGACTGCAAATTAGGAGCTTTTATTGAATTGTCCACCTACACAAATGTTCTCCAGGAAGGGTTGACATAGACAAACAACTGGTGCCAGAGGCATGAACTAAAACTAAATGCCAATAAATGCATAACAGTATCCTTTGGGAAGCCATCCACCCCTGGTAACTATCATATTGACAACACACCCCTAAGAGTTAACCCAGTAGTCAAGGATTTGGGGACATACAGAAACCGTAATCTAGCCTTTGACCATCATGTCTCTACAGTAGTGAGGAAATCAATCTATGTTGTGCAACTTTTAAGCAAAGGTATGGATCTAGGTCGAAGGAAGTCATTGTTTCACTGTATTCAGCATTCTTCAGACTCATCATTGAGTACAATGTCGTTTTTGGTCTGCACTAACCAGGCATATCCAAAATTGGAATGTCCACAGACATCCCTCACTAAAAGAACACAGGTCATAAGTAACATGTCCTATGCAGACTGCCTCAGGGTCCTGTCCTTGTGTTTGGTCTCCTACAGGCTGCTGAGGGAGCCTGGCATACAAGACATTGTCAACTACCACTCTGATGGACCTCCTGCATATCTACAAAATACACAGCACAAGAATTACTCATTCTAAAGGCTTAAACCTTTCCTGTGATCTAAATAGGACCTGCTGGAGAGACGTATATGTATCCCAGAGATGACTACTTCTCTGGATCATGCTTCCCATCCATGTGAACTAGAGTTCCTTCCAAACCCAATTCAACTGTAACTTGGGACAACTGGATGGGGAACAGGAAATTCATCCCTGGTTTGGCACCTATGTCTAGAATGGACACAAGCCACATGTAAATGGTTCATCTCCCATTCCCCTGCTTATAAATCTTTCATCTCCCAAGCCCCTGCTTACACTTATCAATGGCACCAGAACTTGTCAGAGACTTGGGATGCATGACTAGGTTTAAAAAAGCCCTTGTAGTCATTAGCCTTGTAAATACCTATAAACCTACAAGGAGAATGTCATGTAAAAGGCAGGCAAAAAATGGTGCAGAAATCAAGAGACAAACAAGGAAATATATGATTCTACTGGGAAAACTGTTAATCAGTAAGAATGGCTGTCATGGGAATAAATAATACAAAACTCAGTTTCTAAACTTTGGATCAACTGCTACAATTCAAACTAAGTATAAGACAGGCTTAATTCTACTGTTAGTAAACTCAACTAATCACGCTACAACAGAAACTGTTTATAAGACAGGCTTAATTCTGCTGTTAGTAAACTCAGCTAATCACATAATTTACCTTTCTTTTAATTTATTTAACATTTGTTAACCGGGAAAGTCCGACTTGGAACAAAGTCAATTTTCAGTGGAGGCGCGGGGAGAAAGGCTCTAGATCTATGTCTTTGTAATAGCATCATAGTTATAAATCATTTAAATATGTAAATCTGAAAAGTATAAGTATGAAATAAGGGGTGCAGGAGTGATACAGATATTACTGCACATCCAAGAGTGTTGGAATGGAACGTTACGACACATATAGACAAGCAGTAATATTCCTCCATCATCATAATTTTTAACTTGATTTAGCCCAAGATGTTTTTGCTTGACTTTAAAAATATTCACAGTAGCAACCACTTTGTTGAATAACTCCCACAAGCAGAAAAAATGCAAGTAGTAATATCCCTACCCACATTACTGTCCTTAAGCTGGTTTAGCTGATGGTTGCCTTTAACTGAGATTTTTTTAACTTTTTATTCTTTTGGTATTTTTTAAACACCTTTATTAAGTACATTTTTAAAAGGGGAAATAGGTACACACAATCACAGGAAACAATAACATTTCCATTATTGTCATGCCATATAGAAATGTTTTCTGACAAATTTCATTCACTCCAACATTACATAAATTGCTCATTTCCTGTCTTCCCTTAAATATCACTACTCTTGAACATTATTCTGCATGGATTGGTCTTACAAATTGCATTTCGATGCAATCTGATTCTTCTCTTTTCTGAGTAGCCCACAGCCATCTGTTTTACAATAATCAATACTTCAGTTATAATTTGTTTAGAGTTCCACATTCTAGTAATTTGATGGCCAGTAGCATTAAACTCAGTAATGCTTTACTATGTCTACGCATACCTTTCAACCTGGAAACATCAAAAATCTGGACAAGGCCTATGAAAAATAGGTACAAATCTATATGCTGATTAATGTAAAATTTGCATACATAATTATGTAACCCCACCCACTCCAATGGAATTGTGAAATACCAACTTTCAAACGCAAACTGAAGAACAGACAACCAAAATATGGCACCAGAGCCCCCTGCAGCGATTCCAATGTCCCATTACCTGGCTATTCCACCCAATTTACCATAAACACTAATGTGTGCATAGTGCTTTACTTCTACAATGATTATTTGGATTTTATTTTTACATTTTATAGCACAATGCACAAACACTAATAGATATCTGCTAAACAAAGAAATACTGTCTCACAATGAAAATAGACTTTGCATTAAAACTTCTCTGTCCTTGAAACTCATATTCACTGAAACAGCATTGAAACCCACACCACATCCAAAGAAAATGCATCTGGCCAGTGGTGGATAAAGATTACATTTGGGCTGTTGTCAAATCATAGGCCCCTTGCACACAAAACAAGAAACATGCATGCGTTCTTTGATACACCTTCCTGACTTTATTAAACTATATTCCTTGTATAATACAGCACACTTGTTAGACTTAAGTTAGAGCATATTTTAAATTTATTCTTTGAACATTTTTCCAGTTGGCAATGAAACAAAATGCATGAACCAATAATGACAAAACTGCCCAATTCAGAACATTCCCATCATAAAAGTCTACTTCCACACACACAGCAGTGTAAGCCATAAGCATCTTGCACAGCTTCGCGCACTTATTTTCAATTTCAGTTTTTTTTTGGGGGGGGGGCACATTTTAAACACTGCTTGTATAATTTTGGAAAGTTTCTAGAATAAAATGTTACCACCATGCATTTCACTGCCAAGTCTTGAACCCAGGACCCTGTACACTACAGTCAGAACAAGATACCACTATGCCAAATCAGCAGTTTCCTGAAAGACAGGAAGACAAACTTAAATGGCTATCATTTACTGAATTCAATTTTCACTTCTCACCATAGCTCTCAATGTCTTAGCACAAAAAAAGTACAGTTTTGTACCTACCATAAATGTAGATGTTCGAAGATCCACATTGCTGCAGTCCTTACACTTGGGTAGTCCGCTGTCCTCGATCGGCCCGAATATCAAAGTATAAGGCTGACGTCGGTCAAGGCGCATTAGACTGACATCAGGACGTCAGGGTACAAATGCGCATGACCGACGTCATATCCTCAGTCTTTTCTTGCCCCAGATGTCAGAAGACCCTAAAAAGAAAGGTCAAAACCAAAAGACAGCAAACAACCAACCAACCACCCTTGCCCTAATAATATGTACAATATATACAATATACACAATATTTACAACCCAACCCACACAACCGCCTCAAACTACAGAGGGGAAGGAGGGAGGGTAAATTGGACTGCAGCAATGTGGATCTTTGAACATCTACATTTATGGTAGGTACAAAACTGTACTATGTTCTTCATCTCACATTGCTGCAGTCCTTACACTTGGGTAGAATCCCAAAGCACTTTAGGCATAAAGGAAGGATTAGTACGCAAAGATACCCTATCCTTATGGAAAATTAAGAAAGGCTCAACCGCCATAAGGGCCTGTAATTCAGAAACCCTTCTTGCAGAGGTAATGGCCAACATAAAAGCAGTCTTCCATGATAAATATTTCAACTCTGCAGTAGCTGCAGGCTCAAAAGGTTGTAGAGTGAGTTTCTCCAACACAAAATTGAGATCCCAAGCAGGAGTAGGAGCTCACGGGGGTCTTATATTCTTTGCCCCTCTAAGAAATTGCTTGAACAAAGGATGAAAAAACAATGGTGGGTCACAGTCATAGTGAGCAGAAATTGCTGCAGCATGAACCTTAATAGAAGAGAAGGACAAACCTTTGTCCAGTAACTCAGTAAGATATTGAAGAGCCACACTTAAATTAGGCTCAGAAACATCAAATTCCTTTGCTGCACTCCAAAATAAAAATCTCTTCCATTTATCTGCGTACACTTTCCTTGTAGTAGGCCTTCTGGCTTCCAAAATAACATTCAAAACTTGCTGTGGAAGTTGAGACCCTCCAGGGTTCAAAACAGAATATGCCAGGCTGTTAGGTGAAGAGAGTGAAGTTTGACATTGAGTAAATGACTGTTCTCCTGAGACAGCAGGTGTGGAATCGAAGGCAAAGGCCATGGAGGCTCCTGCACCAGACTTCTCAGTAATGGGTACCAGTGCTGTCGAGGCCAATCTGGAGCTATTAAAATCATCCTTGGCTTGTCCTGTCTGACCTTTAGGAGTACCTTTGGGAGGAGAGGCAGAGGTGGAAAGGCATACACATGAAGATTGCTCCAATTGAAAGAAAGAGCATCCACTTTCCAGGCTGTGGGATGAAACCTTTTTGTGCAAAACTTTGGCAGCTGGTAGTTTAGTGGAGAAGCGAACAGATCTATGTCTGGAGTTCCCCATGACACTGTCAATTTCTGAAATACATGAGGATCCAATTTCCACTCGTGGGGATCCATAATTCGTCTGCTCAACACATCTGCTAAGGAGTTCTGTGCTCCCGGCAGAAACCTTGCCTGAAGATTTAGCTGTAAACTGAGAGCAGTCTCCCACAGAATCATTGCTTGTCTGCATAGAGGATAAGAATGTGTTCCCCCTTGCTTGTTGATGTACCACATGACAGTTGTGTTGTCTGTTAGAATCAACACCTGCCCTGGAAGAAGTAAATCCTTGAAAGCTATTAATGCAAATTGGACTGCTAACATCTCCTTCAAGTTGATATGTAGATGTTGTAGTCTGGCAGGCCACGTGTCTTGTATCCACTTTCCATTTAGATGAGCTCCCCAAGCTTTGTCTGAGGCATCTGTCGTTAGAATCTGACTCGCCTCTGGCCGGGTCACAGAGAGTCCCTTGTTTAGGTGACATTCCTGAGCCCACCACAAAAATTCCTTTTGAATGCAAGGTATTATCTGAATGACAGTGTCCATATCCTGGCAGTGCTGTGTCCATACATTTTGAGATACCATTGTAGCTTCCTCATATGCAGTTTGGCATTGGGAAGCACCAGAATACAAGATGCCATGAACCCCAAGGCTTGAAGGACTGTCCTTGCAGTCAGCCTGGACTGATGAGACAATTGATGGAAGTAAAGGGAAAGATTCTTTTGTTTGTCCGGGGTCAAAAAGGCCATCTGGGATGCTGTATTCAGTCTTACACCCAGAAAGCACATGTCTTGAGAGGGTACTAGACTGGACTTTATTTCGTTCACAGAATACCCCAGGCATCTTAGCACTGCTATCACATATTGCAAATGATGAAGAAGTCCGTCCCTTCCTTGAGCCAGAATCAGGCAATTGTCCAAATAAGGATAAATCTGTATTCCTTTTAGCCTGAAGAAAGCTATCACTGGAGCCAGAACTTTTGTGAACACTCTGGGCGCAGTAGATAAGCCAAAGGGCAATGCAGAGAACTGATAATGAGAAGTCCCAGCCCGAAAACGCAGATACTTCCTGCAACTCAGTCTGATAGGGACATGAAGATAAGCCTCCTTGAGATCCAAAGTTACCATCCAGTGATCTTTGCCCAGCAGAGGTAAAAGCTGTTGTAACGTCAACATTTTGAACTTGGGAATGTCCAGATAAGTGTTGAGGATAGATAAATCCAAAATCGGTCTCCACGTGTTCCCCTTCTTTGGTACTAGGAACAGGCGAGAATAAAATCCTAGGCCCACTTCTGGCAGAGGGACCGGCTGTATGGCCCCTATTTGAAGTAGCAGAGAAATTTGTTTGTGAGTCTCTATTCTTTGCTGAGGAGGAACGTCTGGCATGCCTTTGAAAGGAGGCAAGGTATGGAAATAAAACCTGTAACCTTGGTGTATGATATCCAATACCCATCTGTCTTGGGTAATTAAACTCCAATTTTCCTTGAAAAGTGCCAACCTTCCTCCCAAAGGTGCTGCCAGACGAGAAGGCTCTGGCAGCTGAAAAGGTAGGTCATTGGGTCTGTTTACGAAAGGACTGACCCCTGCCCTCACCCGAAGACTGTGCAGGTGAACTCCCTGTTCTAGGCCTGAAAGAGCCATGAGCCCTGCCCCTACCACGTCTAGATCTACCCCTAGACTGGGAATCATAAGAAGGATACGTCCACCCCTTGGTAGGCCAATTCCTACTAAACTTCGGAGGCTGAACCTGCAAAAAATCTTTAACAGTCTGCATAGACTTAGCCTTGTCTTCCATTTTCTTTAAGACTGCCTCCACAGGTGAACCAAACAACACATCAGACTGTAAAGGAGCATCTAAAATCCTTGTCTTAACATGGTCAGATAAATTCTGATCCCTCAGCCAGGCGTGCCTGCGAAGAACTGACCCAGTGGCAACCACCCTAGACGAGGCCTGTACAGCATCAAAACCACATTGCAAAGAATGCTTACCCACCTGTTCAGAAACATGTACCAAATCTTGTAACTCTTTACACTCAATACCTTCCGCCAGAGCATCTACCTTAGACTTCAATTGAGAAAGTAGATAGTTTTGGTATTTCAACATGTGAAACTGGCAATTCAAAGCCCTCATAGCTAGGGTGGAAGAAGTATAGACTTTCTTTCCCCATCTATCCAAAGCCCTGGCCTCTTTATCCGGAGGAACCGGATTTTTTACAACAGAAGCCTTGACACCCTTAGGCCCCTGACTAACAGTTTCTGGGTCCGCCCTAGGACTCTTAAAAAGATATTTATGAGCTTCAGGCACCCTGTAATACCTATCCGGTTTAACAGGAGCAGGAGGCAAAGAATCAGGATTAAGAGAAGCCTCTGCAAACACATCTACCACAACATCCAGAACAGGAGGTATAGCCAAAGGCCTATGCTGGGGTAAAAACAAAAATTCCCTAAGCCTTTTCCTGGAATCAGAGAAGTCCTGACCTTCCCACTTAAAATGTTCCCTCATGGAATGAAGAGTCTCTGAAACAGAAAAATCCTCAGGAGGAGAAGCAGAAGGAGTAGAATCATCCACATCAGAATCAGAATAAGGAGAATACTCCTGTAAGTCTTCAGCCGAAGACTCTGAAGCATCCGAAGCCTGCTCAAAACTCCCCAACTCAGGTTCCACCCTGGGTCTCTTATCAGGAGGGGGCAAAGAACCTCTAATCAAAGTAATCAAATCTTCTGCCATTTTAAGCATATGCTTCTTGGGCACAGATCCTGAAGAACTAGGAGTGACACCAACTGAAGCTAAACCTGGCCTGCCTCTGGGAGAAGCCTTGGAAACAGAAGGAGAGGGCCTAACCACCCTAGGAAGGGAGGGGAGTACAGTAACCTGAGAAGCCCCTTCAGCCTGACTTGCCTCCTGAGAGGCCACATCCTGCAATAACAAAGTCTCCCCCTGGGACTCCTGAGAAACCTCTGGCGGAACCCCCGGTTCCACCGACACCTCTAAAGAACCGGCGTCCGGTACGGACGGCTCTTCTTGCCTGGGCTTAGCTGCTTTGACCTTGCGCTTCTTCGAAGAAGCGGACGTCGGAGCATCCGACGGCATATTATAATTGCACCGCTTCCCGAAGACTAACCTGGCACAATCTAACCTTCGCTTAATAGTGCGCTTATTGAACCTAGCACAAAAGCGACACCCAACAACGTCGTGCTCAGGCCCTAAACAAGGAATACACAAAGTATGATAATCTCTATGCGGTATCTGTTTCCCACAAGAAATACAGTTATTCACTTTTTCTGACATCCGGTAAACCACTGAGGCAAGAAAAACTAAAATATTCCCCAACGGGGTACTTAGCCAACTTTGACTCGGTCTGAAACTCCGAATTCGAAAAATTTCAGAACGCCGAACGGCACTTGCAATGCTGCTTCTGCATCGGACCATGCGGCAAAAAAGACTGAGGATATGACGTCGGTCATGCGCATTTGTACCCTGACGTCCTGATGTCAGTCTAATGCGCCTTGACCGACGTCAGCCTTATACTTTGATATTCGGGCCGATCGAGGACAGCGGACTACCCAAGTGTAAGGACTGCAGCAATGTGAGATGAAGAACATCATGGACAATGCCAATAATGGGGGAATACAGCCCCAAAATAGAGACAAATTTCAAATACTGATCTTATAAACTTAGAAAATTGTTAGAATAATAGGTTTTGTGTTACCATTTATTTTCTGAAGAATATGGAGTCAAACTCAAATAAATGCCTGTCATGGTTTAGTGAATTCAACCATTCAGTGATTTGCCACAAAAATCCTTAAAACCACATTTAATGAGGTATGGAACAAAAATATGTGGCAAAGTCACAAGTGGTGGTGGATAGGGACTTTAGGCTCTTTTTACCTGCACCCAAGGTACAGGGTTTGAGCTTAAGTACCTCTAGCCACCAGGTGTATTCATTGGGGGGTGCATTTTCACACACACACACACACACACACACACACACTAGATATGCAAGCAGATCGTTGTTCCTTCCCAATAAATATAAAAATAATGTAAGCAGATCATAAGCAAAGCAATTCCGTGCACAGCAAAATATGCAAGCAGATCGTCGTTTCCTTCCCAATAGATGAAAAAAAAAAAGCATACAGTTTCACCTTAAGCAAAGCAACTCAGTGCAGATAACTCCACCAGCAAAAGCAAACGACTCTGGATAACCCCACCAGCAAAGGCGATAACTCCAACAGCAAAAGTGAAAACAGCCAAAACTCTGCAGCAGCAGTCTGCACTCTCAGATTTATTCAAACAGCAGATCCATTCAGCCAGCCAGCCGGAAACCATGTGAGCCCTTGATCTCAATTCCGACAGGCTGATGGAGCTGACGTCATTGTGCACATGATGACGTTAGCTCAAAAAGGCATGAAAGAAAAAAAATTTAAAACCAGCTAGAAAAAAATCAGAAATTAAGGGGTGCCACTCGGGAATTGTGGCACCCCATTATTTGGACCCCAAAACTTGGTAAAAAAATTTGGTACAGTTGGGAGGTATGTGTCTACACAATTCAGATATTGAATCCCAGCTCAAAAGAATCATTTTCCAAATTGTAACTATTTGTTCCCCAATATTTCTGACAAAGTACTCAGTAGGGATTTTGGTTTTAATATAATTTTTTGGGTGTTTAGTTTCTATTTTAAAATACATTTTGCATACATAGTGCTTTACTTTTATGCACTGTACTACCTTCAGATTTACCCATTAGGTTAAAGGATGCCTGACAGATTCCTTCTTCTCGATATATACAGGTTTATGTAATTTGACTCCTGGCTTAGGCGTGTCTGCTTTCTGTTACTATGGTACCCATTTTATTTCATCTTATTCACTCTTCCTCTTCCTTCATAAACTAAAACACAGAGAAAATAAAGCTGTTTATACATCTTCTTGCTTTTTTTATGTTTTTGATATCTTCTATGAAGTGCATTTATGCCACAACCCTGATTCCTGCTTTGCTTTTGCCCCTTTCATTTCTATTATTTTTACACACACACACACACACACACACACACACACACACACACCCTATATACACACAAATATATATTCAAATATACATATACAGTTGTATTTGTAGAACATTTCTGTGATGGAATATTTTTACCTGCTAAATGACTTTTCAAGGTGGTGGTAGTTTTCTAGATTTTGAAGTGTGTGAATGAGAAGGGATTTGTGAATGAAAGTGAGGTCTGGATAGCCTGGACAAGCTTTTTCTCCTGTATGTGGAAGAGATGTGATGAATTGGAAGCAATCAGTTTTTACTGGTCAGTTTTCCCTACCTATTTTGTAAAAACTATTAAAAAATATTTCACAAGTAAACATGCTGGAGAGGAGTGATGGCTCACCAGTGAATATACCCACAGCATGTTACTCTTCTGGATTAAAAGGAGATGACATAACATTGTTCAGCAAGATAAGTGAAGTCAGATTAAAGTGGTGTACCTGAAATATATGGAGATGTAATGTAAACCATGTTAAGTAATACATAACCTGAACTCTACATTAGCTTACATTAACATATCAGATTCTTATCAGAAGATACATGTTGAGTAAAATGAAGAAAACAGAGGGGGAGTTCTTTTATTTAAGGGACAGACAAGTCCTTCTCTCCTAGCACTCCTCTGAGTATCTGAAGATATTGATCACTGATCAGTACTTACAAAAGAATGAATAGGAACGGTACTATATATACAGAAATTGGAATATTCCCCTTCATTTGTGTGTGTGTGTCAGTTTGAAATTGTGTATCAATAGCAGGGAATGCAGTAGATGTAATTCCCAATGGGGGTGGACGTTTAATACTTACAAAGCACTTATTTTTTGTCAAATTTTCAGTGCTGGTAAGTTTGTACAGAAATCGAGATGCTGGCATCTTGATTGGTTAGTTTATCAATATATCAGCACTGCTGACAGTTTAACCTCAACTGGATTTTTCTTAATAGCTTAGCGATCAACAAAAAGGACCGGATCCATGGAATATGGTGTCCAACTTTCTAAAGGCAAAACAAGCACTCCATTTTTTCTGTCCTAAGGTAGATGCAGAAATAGAAAGACTCTTACGTCTTGTAGTATGTTCATGCTATAATCAGCAGACACTTTAAAGATACAGTAAATAGAAAAGGACACAGAAAGCAAAAGGAACACTCATTCATCCTACTACTTTTAGTCTGCACTTGAAGTGTTGTGTTTCTTTAAGAGAACAGATGGGCCATTGATTCACCTTTTGACTGTTTTTTGATTTGTAGCATGTACTGATTCTACAATCACTGAGTTAAGGCAAACTCAGATTCAAGGGAAAAAGCAATTTTTTTTCATACCACTAAACTAATATGGGTTCCTATTACGTGATCTAAACTATAAAACTTCGAACACCACAAGATCGAACTTGTATGTTCGAAGTTTTATAATTTTGAACACAAAAAAAAGAACTGACAGAAAGTAACTGTCGTAAGCAAGGGGGCAAACCAACCTGCACCCCCCCACACACACACCCACTCTTTAAATACACCAACTCAGAGATCACACTACAGTGCTAAAAGGGAATATTTCCCTTTACTGCACTGTAGTGCGATCTCGGAGTTGGTATATTTAAAGAGCGGTGGGTGTGGGGGGGCTGCAGGGGGGCTTGGCCCCCTGCTTACAACAACTATTGAGCTGTGTTTTTTTTTTTTTTTAATTCGAATTGCTGAAACTTCGAACATTTGTGTTCGATATTTTCACGTTTGAAGTTTCAGCAATTCGCTAACGCAATAGGAACCCAAGTAATACAAATGACAAATGAGCTAATGAAAGCAAAGCATTCCACAGCAGGGGAAGCAAGGATTTAGCAAAATACTGTTGAAATGGGGTGTCACAGTTTGCGTGTGATTTTTTTCTGTGCAACATTTGTAGTGCTGTTTTTTTTTTTTTTTTTTTTTTATTTATTTAGTTACTATTCTTTTCGCAAGTGATTAGCTGGCCCAGTGCCATTCCATGTTAGCCAGGTCTAGTAAACTTGAATTATCTTCCTGTGGCCTACCTCTGAGTCACAGTTGGGGCTGGTGAGAAGATCGGGGCACCAGATGCAGAGTCATACTGCAACCAAGGAGTGTTTTTCTTTTTATGTCCATTATCCAGCCCACTCATGAATATCCTTTTGGGTGGGTCATTCAATGGGCATCTATGCAGCTCTACCCCCCACTTCTGCGAGAGGTTTACTGTTGGTAGGACCGTGTCCTCCACCCCAGGCAACAAACATGCTTTTTATTTCTCTGATCTCTATCAGCCCAGGTCAGCTGAGCCACAGTCATACCTTGAAGTTTGTTATTTTGCATATTTGATGCTTCAGCTGTGGTATTTTACTATTTAATTACAAACAGTTGAGTCTGTTGCCAATAATAGATGGCATTTTTACTCTCTTAATATGTAGACAATTTTTCCAAAACAGATCTGTGATGTGCTCATTTACATTTAAAAATGGATGAAGACTGTGAATACTTTCTGATAAGTGCACATGCAAGGTCTTTATAGCTACTGGTCTTCTGCCTTTAGCATTTGTTTTAACAATGTCTCCTAATAAGAATTTGGGATTGCTTAGTTGTCAGGGGAAGGAGGAGGATGCATTTCCTTCTCCCTTATTCAAGTACTCTGTGGAATGCAAAGTATTTCATTGTTTCCGTCCTCCTGCTGTGCATGGATGGATAACAACTTGAGCTCTACAGAAAGTTGCAGTACTGTCCTGAAGTAATACCAAAGCCTGTTATTACTTAAAAGCTGTGCAAGTTTTTAGATGATGTTTACCCACTAGAAAATTATCTACTATGGTACACAGGCAACACCCCTGAAGAAGCTTCTGATACTAATTCCGTTTATTGTTCCTTTCCATATGGTGGATAACAGCCTGGTCTCTACACACTAGGTGAGCTATAATGACTAAACAGCTGGCTGTGTTTATGTCTATACGATGTTAAAGTATACTGGACTTGGTTTAAACTGATATTCCTCAAATTATGCTATACTCCATTTTTTCCGTTTTTAAGAAATATGCTTGGCCTGGTGTTTTTTCTCTGTGAGAGAGATGACACTTAAATTATCTAGTATGCATATTTCACATGTTTTTTATTGGTTAAATTGTTCCTTGAGTCATACTTGAAAGCACAGTAAATTTCTGGGTATTTGTCTTTTTCTGAAAATATTTCAAGCCTGCATAAACTAAAAGCACTGCTGGTTATTCCCTGCTAGATTTGTCAACCCACCCTCCCCTTCGTTGATCTGTTTTTTAAACCTGGTGATTTTAAACTGCACACCCCTACTGTAAACTGACCTTAATAAGCTCCTCTCTTTCTACACTGCTGCTGCTGTCTTGAATTATTTATTTGCCTTTCCTTGTGTTTACACTGAAAAAGTGCATTTTGTCTCTCATTGTCTGGTCTACTGATTTACTTAATCTGAATTCATTATCTAGCTAGCTGTTGGAGAAAGTAATGCATTTTTACACTCTAGCAAGCACTTGTTTTTACATGAAGATGTCACTGGATTTTTCATCTATTGCACTGGGAGGTAACCTGGTCTGTTTAGGTTGGGGAAACACTTGAAATTTCTGCATATAGTTTTATTGGCTGGAAAACTTATTAATCAGCTTATCTTGTTTTTAGTGCCTTTATTAATTCTGTATAATTGGGTGTGTGATGTCCCTGTACTGGCCCAGTAATCAAGGAGCCACATTCCACACCAGTGGCAACAATGAGGGATGTACACAATGGGAGGATGGCATATACACACACACAGTAAAGTACAATTTCCCTTAAGAGCCCACAGAGATCACAGTCAGTCTGTGGGTTGGTTTCTCCCTCTTTCTCCAAATCCCCAATAACACTCCCCAGAAGCACAGCTATAGCGGCTAAGATCTCAGCTGATGGGGTTAAGCCAAGACCTCCAGCACCCGCTCTGTCCAACCAGTGCTTCGTGTCCCTGCCCAAGTAGCTGACACACACACACGTTGGTATTTGATTTATATATAAACACACACACACCTGGGAAGGCTGTCACAGGTTTACTAGCTATGTCCCCTTCTGCCCAAACTATAAGGTAGTTATCACTGCCACCAACCCATTCTTATCAGCTACTTAAAGGCCCTTACAAAGAATGACCAATCCTACTGTGTAATGTTACTATTATCCAAATGGTAAGTGTGACCAAGACTAAGGCTATTTAGGAGTGGCCTGTACAGTGTCACCAAATACATATGCAAGTACTCTAAGAACTTAAATATGTCTCACAAATATCAGCCACAAAGAAAGGTTTAAATATATTTAATAATAAATAAAAGAACAAGACAATACTCAAACAACACAGTAACTTCAGAGTTCAGAATAACAGGAAATATTTTAAAACAAAATTGCAGGACAGTCTCAAATTAATACAGAAACCATCTAAACTAATCGTTAGTATATTCCCATCTATATCTAAGAGAAATTACTGTACCCTCGACTTACTTACAGAGCAACACACAGACAGAAGTGCTGAATGGATGTTTCTAGGTCCAAGACAAGATGCAAAATGCACAGTCATTCTCTCGGACAGTTCTTAAATTACTTTCAAACATTACTGCTGAGTCAGCTTGGATGACATCACTCTGTCACTTGCCTTCAGTTCCCAGGTTAACAGATACCAACAGAATGTTATCATCTCTGTGTGAGAAGTACATCTCTCGCAGATATGCAGCTGTTTTCAAAAAAATCTGTACTGTCTAAGTAGTTAATTGCACTGTATTACACTGTATCTGTTAGTTGCAAGTAGCTTGTGTGGTCTTGTTAGACTTGGACTCCAAACCAGCTATTCTACATTAAGGTGTTTTCTGTGCCCTTGTGGCAGAAGTGTGCTGACTTAACCTGCCTGAGTTGGGGATTGCTGTGAAAGGCTTATTGTGTGCTTTCCTGATTAATAGTAACTTGTTTCTGTTTGCTTGTATTTAAGCCTCGCATTTGTGCAGTGCTGCTCTTTAAACAGCAGTGGTTAGCAGTACCCTGTCAAAGAAACCCTGAAGTACAGCTCTCAGTGAAACCCTTCCAAACTTTTCTGCTGCTCTAAGAGTAACTCAGTTGTGCCTACAGAAAGTATATGTCCCCCATGTAGTCTCAGTGCTACCAGCACAGCCCTGCCCAACTAACCCATTCTCTTCCTTAGCAAAACATACAGCAAGAGCCTGCTATCATGGACAGGCAGTTTCCCCATCATCTCTCTGGCCAGCCTGATAGATATCAGCATCGTGAGGCAATGTAACAATTCTCTCATGTATACTGACAACTACTTACTCTTGAAACAAACAAATATGTTATGTGAAAGATGGTTACACTATAAAATTGGAGGCAACACTCTCACATAAAGAAAAATCAAATGCCAAACAGGTTGTTAGCATGCACACATTTCCCACACTAAATAAGAACATGACAAACTCACATATGCAGAGGTACTCACTAGTGACTTACTAAAAGATTGGAGGCCTTCCAAACAGAAACCACTTACAGATATAACAATGTAAAAGACAACCACAACAACACATACCAGTGTCTCAACAAATATGGGGCATAAGGCGGAGTACCACAAAACCTAATGTATCAGTCATAGTTGAGTCTATTATGAGAAACGCATAAATGTTCCCCTCGACAGGCTGGATTAGGAGTGGGTTATGGTTAGTTGCCTGTCAAGTGCCAGGATCTATCAAGTCACTCAACCACAAGTACCGGTATGTCTCCATCATAGTCCATGTGAGGGCGAATGACTTAAGACGTACGTCACTGTACTATATGAAAAGAGACAGGACTGAGCTTTCAGACTATGTGTCACAGGCAGGTATAAACCTAGCCTTAAGCAGCATTCTACCTTTTCCAAGGATAATGCCACAATATAAAAAATGATTGAGTAACAACTGGCTTAGCTTCTGTTGTCAGCCCAAAGGGATCTGATATCTGTCAGCCTGGGAAGGCATGGTTGACAGGGTATGCTGCTTTGTCTCAGGTAGTCTGCACCTGTCTCCTCTAGGCTTTTGGATACTGGCAAAGGCATTAGCCATGGCTATTGTGTATTTTTAGTCAGTGTCAAAATAACAAACCTCCCAACATAACAAAAACCACTCTAGATAAACTAAAGGTACTGCTGCTTAACTGTAGGATTCTAAACAAGAAACTGTACTCTCTATAAGCATTCCTCACTTTGGAAGATGCAGACATCTATACAATCACCGAGACATGGTCCAAAGGCACAGAAAGTGCCCCAGCCATGCAGTGATACAATGCCTTCCATACATTCAGACCACAAACTGAGCATGAAACGCCCAGAGGAGGAGGTGTACCCATCATCATTAATGATAAGTACACCACAAGACAAGTCAAACAGTCCGACTCTCTTGAGCTATTCCATGTCCAATTTACTAAAGGCAAAGCCCCCTACCATATCATAGCTAGCTGTAGGTCCCCTAACATGAAACAGGAAAAGCATATACCTGGACTTACTGGAATCACTTGCCATACGGTCCAACACCTTACTCATGGGTGATTTTAATTATCCTACCATTGACTGGGAAACATACAGAACCCCAAACATGCTGGCTGCTCAGAGTTTCACAGACTCTGTCAATGCAAATACTCTGGAACAGCTAGTCATCAAACCCAAAAGAAGCTCAAATGTCCTGGACATAGTACTCACTAGCACTGCACACCTCCTTGTCATGTGTGATGTCCTCCATGGTAAGAATGGACCATATAATTATACAGAATGAGAGTAATTTAAGACCAGGTACCCCATCAAGCTCAAAAACACTGAAGAATTCTTCAAAGACAAATTTCCTCCTACTAAGTGATGGTATAAGAAGTTTTAAAGCCCACTCGAGCAACAGCTAACATGGACTTTTGAGCAGAGGTCTACACCAATGCCTTGCACAACCAATTAAGTTGTACAGAAATAGCTGTACCTGACCAAATTAAAATTCTTGCCGAAAAAACAAACCATCCTGGTGGACCCCTAGTATACAGACTATACAACAAGAGAAAGTAACTAATGTCCAAGAACAGGAGGGAACTGGCTCTGCAGAGGAAACAAATCCCTCTCTAGCTTAAATAAACAAATTAGAGATCTTGTCAAGTCCTCCAAGGCTAATTATGAAGTAAAAGTAGGCTCCCTAGCCAAGTATAATCACAAGGCATACTTTAACTACATCAAAATCTAAAAGGGAATACCCAGCTATGTTCTGAACTGGCTGTGGATGACACCACCCATACTCAAACAAAGGTAAAAAGCCAATCTGCTAGTTGAGCAAACTTCTTGCCCCTGTCTCCTCCAGTCATCTCCCAAAGTATACCTGCCACAATTCCTCAGCCTATTATCTCAAGAGAACAGGTCACTCTGGCACTCTCCAAGGCCAACAACATTGCATCGGTGGGACCACACATCCCAGGTTGCCTTTTAAACAACTTAAAACATGACCTAGCAGACCCACTTGGATCCTTGCTTAGCCACAGCCTGCAAACTATGTTCCGACGGAATGGAGGACAACAACACTAATCCTTCTGCACAAAGGGAGACCATCAACTGACCTTAAGAATTATAGGCCCATATGTTTGACTCATTTCATCTGTAAAGCCATGGAAAGAATCATTATGGACCTTATTAACAAGGACATAGATAATCTCCAAACTCTGGACCCAAGTTAGATTCATTACAGGTAGATCATGCTGATAAACATGATCGACTTCTTAAAGAAAGTCACCGAGGCCCTGGGCAACAGAAAGGCAGTGCATACTGCATAACTTCACCTAGCCAAATGTTTGACACAATCCCCCACTCAGGTATTATAGAAAAATTCTCCCAATTGGGAATTAACCCCTACATTACCAGATGCGTAGCCAACTGGCTGTCCAACAGGACACACACTGTCAAAGTGGGTGACTTCATCTCTAGCAAAATATCAGTCACCAGTGGAGTACCACAGGATTTTGTGCTGGGTCCCTTACTGTTTGGAGTTTATTTCTCAGAAGTCCAGGCAAACTTGGACAGCCTGCGGCTGACCAAGTTCACTGACGATTACAAATTGGGAGCAATCACCAAGTCTCCAATAATGTTAATATAGTGCAGAGCTAACCCAGAAGTAATTGGTTCCAAAGCCACGGATTAAAGCTAAATGCAATAAATGTATTATTATTCCCTTTGGGAAAGCTGACACCCTTGCTAATTACATTACAGACAGCACCACCCTAAGTGTAGACACAGTGGTATGTGATCTAGGTAATCAGGTTGATAGCAATCTGAACTTTAATAACCACAGTAATAAGGAAATCCTTCTCTGTGGCACATCTTGTGAGTAAAGGCATCACATCTAGTTCTAAGGATGTTTTAATTCCACTATACTTGGCCTTCATCAAACCAGCAATAGAGTACAATGCTCCCTTTAGCATGTACCACACCAGACACCTGCAACAACTAGAGACCACAGAAGTTTCTAACCAAGAAATCATACGGTACACAAAACAAGTCTTACATGGAAAGAATGAAAGCCCTGATACTGTATTCTGCCTCCTCCAGGTTGTTAAGGGTTGACCTGTGCCTGGCTTATAGGGCAGTCTCTGACTGATGAAAATTCCCTGATGGAAATGCTACACATTCATAAATCAAACTGCAGGTATCTTAACCTATCCTCTGACCTGAACAAGTCATGCTGGAGAGAGAGAGATACATCTCCCAGAGACTGCTACTTCTCTGGAACAAGCTTCCAATTCACATGAAACAGAATCCGTCCCTGACCCTCTATAAACACAGCCTAGATCAATGGATGGTTGAACGCAAGGAGGCGCGTCCATGTCCTTCTTGGACAGAGGAAGTTGGTATTAACTGCCATCAACCCTTACCTCTGCGAACATCACTTACCTAACCACCAAAAATTGGGGCAACTCAGGACAAATATGGCTAGGCTTCTAATGGCTCTAGAGCTGTTACCCCAGTACCCTCCTATGAACAATTTACCTGCAAATCATTTGACCTGGTTGCAGAAAACAGCAGGGCCTTTTCCCAATTTTAATACTACAGCTAAGTTATGATGAAATTCCTAGCATGGAGGTTTGTAGCCTCCATGTATTAGTACTGTAATCTTAAAATTCTAAATACTGGTAACAGCAAATGTAATGTAGAATAAGAAAGTTATAGTGTGCAGCAAAACATTTATATCAATTGTTACATGCACAGCAGGAGGAAATGGAATCTGCTCCATGAACAACTCTTCTGGGAAGACCTACCGTTTTTGATCAAGGTATCTAATCACACTGTCCCTGCAGTTTTCCTCTTTTTAGAAATAGGGAATGTTACACTAGCATGGCAGTGAGTGGTCACTCAGCCACCCCTTACATTAACTCACATTCTTAAATAAAACACCATAGGTATATGCCTAATTTAAGATGGTCTCTGTTTGTGTTCATATATGACATGTTAAGACGTTTGAAGAAATGGCCTTTTTTTCCTTTAGTGCTTGTTGAGCTTGTACATATTGTTTATGAACCCTTTGGGTAAGTTAGGTGGTGTTGCACCCCCTCACACACACACATTATAAAAACTTAAAATTACATATGGCAAATTGCCAGCAAGACAAAGATTTTTTTGTAACACCTTTATTGAATCATCACTTACAACAGGCAAACATAAATTTATATAAAAGAAAAAACATGTTATGTTCATAGTTACAAACATTATACATCACATATTTTCTTCTATACACCCATCAAGCCAGCATTACATAAATTGATCAGTTCCTGCCTTCCCTTAAATTTCATGCCTCATCCAAAACATTTTTCTGCATGTATTATCAAAACCACCTATCTTGCCCCTGTCAACAACCTACCCACAGATGAAAATATGCTTTCTTGGGCATCATCTAATTTCACCTAAGAAACTATAATCCTAGGTGACTTCAACTTGGATTGGGACTCCTGCGCCTCCGACAACCCCTCCCTCTTTCTTAACCTTTTCAACTTTACCCAAACCATATCTTGTCCAACTAGGGTAGACAAACACTCCAATAGACAGTCTACATTGGATTGGATACGGACTAACAAACCCAACCTAATTTACCTAGCTGGCTGGCTTCCAGACTCCCTCAGTGACCACTCACCAACCTTCCTGTATAGAAAACGAGTACTCACCCACACCAATATCATATATAAATTCATCCATAACAAGAAAAACGTCTTCCCCTCCACTTTTAACCTACTACTTCAACAAAGCAACTGGTCATCTCTTAAAAACCTCTCTAGATCTGGCTGTAAGATACTTAAATAACACCTTTCTTAAAATACTAAATCAAACACCCAGTAGAAAAAGATCAAAATCTAAGCACATACCCTGGCTGACAGAAGACACCAAATCACTACTCAAAAGTAAAGACAAGACATGGTTTGCTTATCATACCACCAAAGATAAAACAAACCTCACCACATATCGACAACTCTGAAATTTAGCTAAGAAACCAATAAAATCAGACAAGCAAAATTATTTACAAACATCTCAACAAAAACACCAGAACAACCCCAAAAAATTCTGGCAAAACAATAGCAAGCTCCTCAACCCAAGCTAAATCCCTACCCCCACCACCAGTCACCTCAAATGTAATAGACCTCATTAGCCACACAATTCAACACTCACTTTTACACATCACTTCTGGGTAACCAGTCAAAACAACCTCTTACTATACCCACTCCCTCGTCAGTTTCCCTCAACCCCTTTTCATTTGCACCGATCCAAACTAGCTACATAAAGACACTCCTTACCAAACTAAAACCCTGCTGCCTTGCAGCAGATAAACTATCCAATGAATTTCTTAAAATTGCCACCCCTCAATCAGCTATCCTATATCAGTCCTGATCAACCGCTCTATTGCTGAACAATATCTCCCCTGTATAAGGAAAATCTCCCATATCATCCCCCTACACAAAGGTGGACCCTCTAAAGAACTAAACCATCATCAAATAGCCATCCTCTCCCCTCTGGCCAAAATCTTAAAAAAATGCATTCACAACAAACTTCTTGTCCATTTCTTCAACCACAACCTCCTCTCCTCCACTCAACATGGTTTTAGGCCAAAACATAGTACTAGCACTGCCCTGCTGTCTTTTACAAACACCATCCAAAATCTCATAAATGAAGGCCAATTTGTCTTATCTATATTCCTTTACATGTCAAAAGCCTTTGACACAGTTTCCCGCCAAATCCTTATAGGTTCATAGGTAGGTACTAGGCTATCGGCCAAAGGGCCTACGAAAGCCTAGCCAACAAGGTTCCCTGGCTTACGACACCCAAGAAAGTTATTTTCCTGTGCCACTGATGAGCAGAGACACAGAAGTGATCCCCGGGGTGTATTTCCTATTTCCCATCCACTCATCAAGATTTTTCTTGAAGAGTACTAATGAAGAACTTTCCTTGACATAGATGGGTAGCCTGTTCCAGAGTATGGGAAGTCTCTGGGATAGGAATCTATCCCTCCAGCATGTCCTGTTTATTGTGGTGACAAGGTTTAGGTCCCTAGAGCATGTAGCTCGGAGGGATTGGGATTTATTTAGGTGTAGCATGTCCAACAGCTCTGGGTTTGACATAGCTTTATATGTTAGGCAGAGATCATCTCTGAGTAGGCGATATGCTACGGAGTAAAGCTGGAGTTTTTTGAGGTGGTCAGTGTAGGGCATTTGTTTGAGTCCAGCAATCCTCTTTGTGAGGTACTTCTGTGGCCTTTCCAGTTGCTGCAGATGTCTTGTGAGGTACATTCCAAAAGGGGCGTTGTACTCTATAATGGGTCTAATGAGTGATGAGTAGAGGGTAACGACTTCTCAGCAAACTGTCATCCTATGGCTTTAGTCCAACTGCCCTGTCCCGGTTCCATAGTTATCTGTCTAACCAACAACAAGCCACCAAATGGGAAGAAACGGTTTCCCCCCTGCTACCCATCTCTACTGGAGTACCCCAGGGCTCCATATTAGGCCCACTTCTCTTTACAATATTTATAAACAACCTCAGCTCTGCAACACTACTAGCCTCCATTGTCCAATACGCAGATGATTCTACACTTATCTGCTCAGCCCCCACACCCCAGAAACTACAAACAAAAATGCAAACTTCTTTCCAGCATATAGAAAAATACCTTACAGATCATCAGCTCATACTAAATCCTAACAAAACCCACTTAATAGTTTTCAGAAATAACACACTCAAATCATGCCAGTCCCCTCTAACAATACATTCTTCAAACGGAACCAAAATAGAACCCACTAGCCAAATCAAACTTCTCAGTGTTACAATAGATAACTTAAGATTTGATAGCCACATCTCCCTCACCATCAAAAAAGTACACACCAAGCTAGGCACCCTATATAGAGCCAAACCATACCTTACAGAAAGTGCCAGACTAAACACTGCCCGCACACAACTGCTTTCCACTGTACTCTACAGATCCCAAATATTCACTAACTTGTGAAAAACAGACCTAAATAATCTAGAATCATGCTATAACAAAACTGGCAATTTCGCAACAGGCCACCCATACACAACCCACCACTGCTTTGTACTCTCCCAACTCAACTGGCTAGAGCTCCCAAAACTTCTAACCCTCAATCAACTGACTATAGCCCACAAAGTAATTCACCAACCCAACGACTGCCCTGCACTTACTAACCTAATCCAACCTAATATAAGTCTCAGGTCACTCAGGTCCTCAAACAAACTAATGTTAAAAGTTACCCACCCCCACAACACTCACAGCACCTCCCTCTACTCGTACAAAATTGCAAGTTCTGGAATACTCTTTTTCAGCCCATAGCAAAAATCCCTATCAAGAATTGAAACACCTCCCAATCATTGGCTATGCTCCTGCCATACTCCTGGCTAAGTCTCCCTAATCTCTGACTATATCTCCTATTTCTGCTCCCCTACTAACTATAAAATAACCCACAGCTAATGTTTAACACAATGCTAACTTTTCCTTACTCTTATATTAGCAGCTAGATTGGACTTCGACCCTAGGCATGCACAGTGATCTTTTTATAACCATTTTTGTCACTGTTTGCTTAAAATATATGTCTTTAATTACTGTATTTTCACACGCACTGTCTTGTAACTGTATATTTGTCTTTACCATTTATTAATATTTGCTCTGAGTACGTTAATACATCTCAAACTATTAATATTGTAAATAGTATTTAATATTTAGTTTTCCTACTGTATGTTGTAGTATTTAGTTTTCCCTACTGTATGTCGCATTTAGTTCATTCTACTGTATGTCAGGAGCTTTTTGCCCCGGGTCTACACTGAAAATGGGCATCTGGCCCAGTCGGACATCACCCGCTAAACAAATGTAATAACTAAATGTATTGTTCCCACAAATTCCATCTTTTTTCTGTAGTTTGCTTGTACCCTTTTCTAAAGGTTCCACCTCCAGTTCTTTTATCGCTGTTAAAATATTCACTACTTCAATTACAGTTGGTTTGGACTTTGACTTGCATTTTCTAGTTATTGATTGTTTTGCAGCCAGCAGAATTAACTTCAACAAGGCCTTATTGTGTCTAGACAATTCAGATCCTGTATCTCAGCTCAAAAAAAAATAATATTCTTAGTTGCACCCATTTCCTCACCCAAAATTTCTGACAGAGTGCTTTGGAGATGATTTTAAAAGTCTGCCAACTCATTACACTACAAAACATGTCAGCATTTATCTCTGTCTTCCCATACCTCCTACATTCGCCTGGGTTATAAAAATACCTATGCAAACACTTCCAAGTACAAATCCTAAATCTTCCAGATTTTGTTGCACATTTGGGAGCCATGCATATGTCCTTCCTTCATTTCCTTGTGAATTGCCTATCCAGTCTCTCTTGCCAATCTTTTCCTTTTGAATTGCCTACCCAGTCTCTCTTGCCAGTCTTTGCTAACCTCCTCTAATGGATTCCTACAGTTATTGTGCAATAATTTACATAACCTACTAATTATCCCTTTTTTAACTACAGCTTCTGTTCCAGATTCAACTAAAAACTCTACGAGAGCATGTATTTTACTTAGGATTTCCCTATCCCCTTCTCTTTGCCTATACTCTGATATCAATCTCTGATGGGGAAGGCAGTCTCTAGCCTGTAGTCCAAATGCCTTCTGGGCCTCCGCTGAAAATGGGCTCCGTCCCAGTCAGACTTTCCTGGTAAACAAATGTTAAGCAAATAAATAAGATAAAAAATGTAGTGTGTGCATGATGCCTCATCTATGGCTACAATTTCTGCCATCTCTAGACATAGTAGTGGAACGACTTCGTGAATGGCACCTCATGCATGGTAGGAAAGCTAGAGAGGCAAGGAATATTCCAGTAGGTGATTTAGTCCATCAAAACAATCACAGATGCAGGACCATACCCTCACAGAGATCATCCTGCACAACCTGCATCAGTCTTACAAACCCTGCCATGGTTATGGTGGTACTGACCTGTGCCTCCATGATGACTCTGCACATATGCTGGGTTGCAGCCGCTGGCACACCAACTTCGAGAAAAGGTGGCATCAATGTCTCCACTAAAACCAAGTACTCACCTCCTGTGTGCCCCTCCCCACACCCAATGGACATATTGGCAGATTTCAACTTGTGCCCGGGAGGAGGGGGGGGTTCACTTCCCTGACTGACACTGTGTTTCATGTATTGTGCGTGTCTCATAGGTGCCAGAAGACAGAGGCCATTTCCATGGTCTGTACAGGAGATGCAGTGTTCACATTACATGTGTCCAACACACACACACACCCCATACTCTTGTGACTGTGCAAGCTCAAGCCATTCCACCATCCTTAGAGGTATCAGATCCTCAAACATCAGACAGTGGTGGTTCCATACTGGTGATACCAAACAGTCACATGTTAACACAGCAAGCACAATATTATGTACAAATAAAACCAAGGAACAAGATGCATCCTATAGACTCTAGTGTAGTAATAGTAGACAAAAAAAAAAAAAGACAGTGAAATACCACACCTTGTGCATTGGGCTATGCAGGTGGAATAACAGATGTTCTTGCATATCTCGGATATTACTAACAAGGCCAAGAATGACTGGATCTGTAGTCCCTAAAGGTGTATTACACAGGAAGAGCTGTACATACCTGGGGCATCATCTAAAGACATTTTTGGAGTCTGGTGAATCTCTGAACCAGTATCCAGCACCATGCTGTGGGTCCATCCATTTATGGGTGTCACTGCTTCTGAAAGGGGGCAGAAACTCCTCTGTCTCCATCACAGGTGGCTTGACCAGTGGTCAACCACCTGATGACTCACTGTCCCATGTCAGGTGGAAAGCTTGTTGGTTAGCAGCATGAATAATAACAGTGGTTCTACATTAAACAGCATTGATGTCCACCACCAGATTTTTTCCAGGCAGAGGTCCAGTAAGCTTTATCTACAGCATCCAGGCCAAACAGCCATCACTCATAAGACAGATGACCTGAATTAGCACCTTATTCTCTATATCCTAGAGCCTTCCTTTCCAATTATTTTTTTCTGCAGACTCCCTGTGTAGGTTTCTGATCTGCACAGTCTTTTAGACGCTGATCTGCATTTAGGGAAACTAAGATTTTTATCCACCTACTACATCAGGACTACAGTCAATGGCTCCCAATAGAAGGGCAGTGAAGGTCCTCAGTACAAGGCTGAAGCTGGGAATAGTCTAAGCCAGGTAGTTCTACATGTCACTAAGATCTCAAACTTGGGGGAACAGTGTCATCACCACTACAGTGACCTACAAAGGCAACATTCTCATCTCTTGGGCTGATGGGAGGCTGAAGATAAAGCTCATCCATCACCTATTTACTGTTAAGTTACCCTTGTCTTACCCCTAGTATGCAACCTGCCAGTGTGCTCCATCTACATATCTAACACACTCCCATGCCTCTCTCCATTGCCCCTGAAGCTACTGCAGAGAATCTGCAGCTGCACTGGAGGAAACTAAAATGCCCCAGTGTGTGTCAATGTGAAAGCATCTGTTATAGAAATAGAGGTGTCACTGTTAACAATCTGGTCAGTTAATATAGCTGTAGTCTGAAACAGTATGTGCTTTATACTGTACAGGCACTTCTGTACAAAGTTCACTGGTATTTGTTTGTGCGGTACATACTTTTGTGGAATTATGTAACTCTATCATTGTGTTAGGGAATTGCTTTCAGAGTGCATGTAATGACACCACTGAGTTCAATTTCCCCCCATTAGACTATTCTGACATAATTGCTATATTGGTCTTTGTGTTTATTGTACTTTTGAGTGCAGCAGGTAGAACAGTTAATGGGAAAATGTGTCTAAGCTGCATTTTTCCACTGCCAGGACTGATGACATTAACATACCTTTAACTGCAACTGTCAGTAAGATTGTACAAGTGGTTCAACACAAGGAAGCTGTGAAGTCTAGACTGTGTATGCTAATAGTCATGGGTTCAAGTCCCCACCCTTGGTGGTATATGGTACCATCGCTATTAAGTTCATGTAGGTGTTTGGTGTTATTCTGAGCAATGTACCCACAACATCATGTAAACATTTGTGTTTTCCCTTTACTTGTTAATTTGTCAGACACACACTATTACTGTTTGTTTGACTGCGGCCTTCAGTCTGCTTGCACAGGTAGCAACACTCAATAAACCTCACCCTTTTGGGTTGAGTGCAGTGATGGCTGTAGGTTCAATTTCCTCCATGAGTTGTGTAATGTAATATCCTTGTTAATTTGGAGTGGGCTTTTCTTGTTAGTTAAATCACAGTACCTGTAACACAGTCAGAGTAAGGGTATGTGTTATCCACATTTATTCATTGTAGATGAATCTCTGTCTTCCACCTTTTTTCTCACTATCCTTTCTACTACTATTTTTTTGTTTCTTTCTTTCTTTCCATTTATTTTACAGTTATATGCAGAAGAATCAGAACCTACACCCATTCCTCCAGGAAGACCTGTCATCCTACCTCTGATGAGAACACCATCACTACCACTGATGCACTATCCCTACCACTGATACCACCACCCCTACCACTGACAACATTTGGATCCCAGGTTGCTGCAGTCACCTCCACACCTCCTGCAGTACACCTCCACAAGATGGTGCTGCATTCTACCTGCTGGTAGCATTACCAGTGGAGATTATATCTTTGTCACTCATCAACAGCTGGAAGACATAAGAGGAGGGGCCCAATTGACAGGGGGCTGTATTACTGCATTGGCCAGATGGAGAATCTCTGACAACTCATTAAGTTGTGTCCCTTATTCATACTGTCTTCACTGTCTGGGCCAGGCCCAGTTGAGAGAGAAGAAACTCCCACTGGGTCACAGCTAGAAGGCCTGCAACTGTGCAACCCCAACTTATACACAACCCTTGAGTTCCTCTCCCTTTTCTGTGTATACCCATCCTCCCTACCACCACTGTCTTTCCTCTGTGACTGAGGTCTCCTTCTCCACTATATTAGCACTTCCCCTGCCAATACAGTCTGTCATTTGTGCTTACTTGTGTACTCCTCCCACCTTCCTCTTACTTCCCTTACTACCTTTTCCAACTTACTGGGCACTTAACCCACAACAAAAATGTTCCCCACATACAACCTACTCATTCCCTAAACTTTCACCTTATGTTCTACCCTCTCCTTGCATTCCTTTTTTCATTACTTTCCTATATTTCCATTTCCAGCATTTATTTTGGAAGGCACGTTGTACCACTTTTAATTAAAACATGTGTATTACTGTAGTACCACCTCTGTTATGAATGGCTAGAGAATTTGCCCTTTTCTCCATTGTAGTGTAATCCCTGGGTCAGCATTTTTAGAAAAGCAGACCCCACCCTGCAGAAATGTTGATGTTTATGTATTTTGTGTTTTTTCATTAGCACTCTTATCAGTTGGTTATGGCAGACCATCTCAAGCAGGTGTGCAGTAATATGACTGATGACCCTTCAAAACTTTGTCCAGCCCTACTGCTCCACTAGACCTCTATGCTCCAGCAGCAAAAATCTACTTCTAGTTGCCAAATCCAAGAACTCAGCAGGAGAAGCACTATTCTCCTGCGTCATATCCAGATTATGGAACAACCCCCCCACACCCTCTATAACCACACTACCTTCTTACAATCACTTCAGGACTGCACTAAAACCTCACTTAAAAAGTCGCTAGTTATGCCCATGCACCAGTCCCGACTAGTAACCCTCCTTTTACCTCCCCTTCCTCTCCCCTCCCCTAGCCACCATGCCTCACACAGTCTGATCATTGCATTCCTTCCTCTGCAGGCTCTGTCTTAACCTTTACCCTCACCTTCTCACTCATTCTCTCAGACCTGTTATACCATGCTTAACTATCTCACATCATCTCAACTCTAAATACATATCCAACTGACATACACCTAGCTTCCTCTCACTACCAAATATACTACTCCCCAAGTCTCCTCTCTTACTCCTCTATCTTCCCCTTCCATCCCATTAGCCCTTCTAGCTTGTTCCACCTTCGTGTGGAGCTTCTGCTTTATATGTGCTTGAGTTTAGTGCAATATTTGTATATAAGCTTTAGGTATATGAGTTTAGAACAGTATCTGTTTGAGCATAGTACTAGCTGTTTATAGGTTCATAGGTGTGTACTAGGCCAAGGCCCTGGAGCCTTTACAAGCCTAGCCCATAGGATTACCCTGGCATCGTGCCACCCAACCTTAGTTCCTAGTGCATCTGTCGAGTAGAGCCACTGGAGTGATTCCCCGGGTGAATTTTCTATTTCCCATCCACTCATCAAGATTTCTCTTGAAGAGGGCCAGAGAGGTGCTCTGCTCGACATGTATGGGAAGTCTATTCCATAACATGGGCAGTCTCTGGGTTATGAACCTGTCCCTCCAGCATGTTCTGTTGATTGTGGTAATGAGGTTGAGGTCTCTGGAGCGTGTGGTGCAGAGGAATTGAGATTTCTTTAGATGTAGCATTTCTAACAGAGCTGGGTCGGACAAGGCTTTTTAAGTCGAGCAGAGATTGCCTCTAAATAGGCGATATGAGACAGAGAATTGTTGAAGTTTTTTGAGTCTGTCCATACAAGAAAAGTGTTTAAGGCCTAGGATCTTCTTTGTGAGGTACTTTTGCAGCCTCTCCACTTGTTGCAGGTGTCTAGTGAGGTACATGCCAAATGGGGCATTGTACTCAATGATTGGCCTAATGAGGGAAGAGTAGAGGGAAACAATGACCTCTTTCTTCCTGGATGCAAAACCCTTAGTAATGAGATGTGCCGCATAGAAGGACTTTCTGTCCACAGTGGCAACGTGGTGGTCAAAAGAGAGGTTGCTATCAACCTGTGTTCCCAGATCTCTTATAATGCCTTCGGTGTTCAGTGGACTACCATCAAGGTGGTAATTCAAGGGAACCAGGTTTTTCCCAAAGGGGATGAAGACAAATTTTTGGCATTGAGCTTAAGGCCATGGTTCTGACACCAGTCGTTGATCTCATTGAGGCCTTTCTGTAGGATGTCAGCATCACTTGGGAAGTTAATAATAGCCCCCAACTTGCACTCATCTGTGAACTTCGACAGCCAGAGTCCCTTCGTGTTGGCCTGGACTTCAGAGAAGTAGATACCAAACAGGAGAGGACCCAGGACCAAACCCTGTGGGACTCCACACGTGACTGGTCGGCAGTCAGACTTGAGTCAGCTACTTTCACACTGTGGGTTCTGTGAGCCAGTTTGCAACCCACCTAGTGATACAGGGGCTGATGCATAGCTAAGTACATTTTTCTTTGATTCCTGAATGGTATCAAAGGCCTTGGCCAGATCAAGGTAGGTTGTATGAACGACCTTGCCTTCATCCACAGCTCTAGTGACCAACTCAAATAAGTCAACCAAGTTGAGCAGGCATGATCTACCCTTCACAAAACCAAACTGTGTAGGATCCAGAGTTTGAAAATTCCCTATACCCTTGTTTATTAGGTCCATGATGATGTGTTCCATAGCTTTGCATATCAGACTCATCAGGCTAATGGGACGATAGTTCCTGGTGTCTGTAGTCTCTCCTCATTTGTGGAGTGAGATGACTGTAGCAGTGCGCCATTCGGTAGGGATAAAGCCTGAGGTGAGGTTATGACTGAACAGGGCACACAGATGAGGTGCCATTTCACTCTGTAATTCATGTAGAACACAGCCAGGGATATTGTCAGGTCCCATAGAACCTGTATTCTTGGCCTTGGACAGTGCTGTTTTAACCTGTGCAGCAGTAAAACTGGGTGCCTGGCAATCTACTGGTATTGTGATTGGTCCATTGGGGGGGGCGGTAAAGTTAGCACTGAATCTGTTTGCCAGTATATTTGCAATATTTGTTGGCTCGATATAGGAGATACCACTGTGCAGTAGCTCAGAGCAAATCTGGGTACTGCCATGGAGATTCTTTACATAACTATAGAAGGCCTTGTGGTTGTCTTTACTATCTGCTGCAATTCTGTTGTCATAGCTAGATTTAGAGGATTTGGTGAGGGATCTCAACCTTTTGCTGAGGTTGATAAGGGAGTTTTTCCAGTCTTGGGACTTCACCTTATTTCGCATCAGTTTCCTCTTTCTGTTTTAGAGTTTGTTTATGGCAGGGGACCACCAGATTGGCTTCCTTTTTTTTTTTTTTTTTTTTTTGAAGAGAACGTCTTAGTTCTATTGGGTATGGCTAGCTCCATGCATTTATGTACGTGCTGTACAGTGCATTGATGTATGATATGGCAGTCATGCAACTATTCTCCATTTGCATGGGTGCCATGAAGTTAGCCAAATCTGTTTTTTGGAGCCCAAAGTTAGCTTTGGAGAAAGTTTTCATGGTGGTTACCTTTGTTTGGGGGGGGGTTGTGGATTTCCAATGTGATCAGATCTAACCAAAGAGGAGCTGACTACTGGTGTAGAGCAACGGTCGCCCATGTTAGCAATGACCAGGTCATGGATGTTGCCACCTCTAGTGGGGGTAAGAACAGGTTGCTCCAGGACATTGGAATTAATGAATTCCAGAAAGTACTGGGCAAGTGTATTGGTATAGGAGTAGTTTTCCCAGTTAATGGAGGGGTAGCTGAAGTCGCCCAGTATGAGAGCGTTAGGTTGGATCCTAGTACTCTCCAGGATGCTTAGGAATGTGGCATGTGAATCTTGGGACATGGTTGGGGAGCTATAGCAGGCTACGACCTGACTCGCTGTCTTACCCAATGTTAGCTGCACCTGAAGTATCTCAGATGCGTTGCTGGGCTAGCAGTCTGGACGTGTGCACATCCTTTATGAATATGGAAACACCACCACCTTTGGAGCTTCGGTCCAAATTCTGGGGCCGAAAGGTGTGGAATGCATTGTAGCCTGGTAGTGCAGGAGTGCTTTCTGCTGCCTTGAACCAGGTCTCTGTTACAGCACAAATGTCAATGTTCTCCATTTTAAAGAGTACTTTGAGCGAGTGCATTTTGAGATTTAGACTTCTAGCACTGAGCAGCATGACCCTCAAATCGCATTTGTTTGTAGCTGTTACAGTGGTAATTTGGTCTTTGGAACACCACCTAAAAAAGGCACTATGGGGTGGCAAAAGCCTTGGCCAGTATCCAGAACCCCAGGGGTGACAGATGAAGGCCTTCTCTGGCAAAGCATCGAGGTCCGTCAATCATGTCATCCCAGGCAGACAGATACTGGATCCCCTTAGAATGACACCAGAAACTTAGCCAATTGTTGAACTCAATAATTTTCTGCTTGTACTGTGGTATCATTCTGGGTGATGGTAGGATGCTGCTCAAGGCTAGGGTCATACCCACCTGGGCTACATAATCTGAGAGCTCCTCCATTATCTCTTTTCATGTAGTCCAGGGAGGTACATCTCAGGTCATTCATACCCACATGTACAATAACAGTTATATTTCTATCTGTTGTTGAGGGACCTGAGTGCGTGCGTTATGTGGCAGTTCTTAGCACCTGACAGGCAGGTGACTGCTACCTTCTCCTTATTCAACCTAGTGAGTGGGACATCAGTGTGCCGCACTATCGTGTCACCTATGAATAGTGTGTTGCGCATGCTGTTTTGCCTCAGGGGCTTTGGTTGAGTGGCACACTATTTAGGAGAGTTGTGTGTCTCGTGATTAGTGTTGTGCTGTGGTGGTTGAGTGCTTTTCTGCCTTGGAGATCTCTGCTGTTTGGTTAGATTTTTATTGAGAGCCTCCGCGAAGGTGGGTGTGTGGTTTGTGTTTTTATGTGAAGGCAATGCTGGTGTGTGTTCTGGAGCACTGTGTGTTCCATGTGGTGTGGTTCAAGTGTTGACCTTCTCCTTTTGACCAGCTATTCCAGTCTTGGCTGGAGAGTGAGTGGCTTCCAGTTTGGATATACAAGTGCATCTCTCACAAGTTTGAGTGTTGGGGAGTAAGAGGAAAGGGTTGCCAGTGTACATGAGGCAGTTGCAACATTGCCTCAGGATGCCCAAGTTCACCAGGTTAATAGGGGAAAGCACAAGGAAGTGACCTTTAGACATACTGGACAGGTGGGCATTAATAAGTACTGGAGCTGTTTCCCTGTAGAACATTTAGTGCTGGTAGCACTTTGTTTGCTACAATAATTGCTAGAAGTCTGGTAAAGTGCTAAACTAACAAGCTAGTAAAAGTGCAGGAGAGGCGAGAACTAGCAGATCTAAGGGAAAAATTGAAGAACAGACTTTGGCACTGCTCAGAAAATTACACACAGTCCTGGATACAGCAAAGCTGTACCGGGAGTAGACTAGTTACAGGACAGGTGGGGAACAAGTGCAAACGTGGGCTTTTAAACCAGAAAGTTGAAAGAGATGGAAAAACTGCCCAAACGGCCAATAAACTACAATTTCTGGGCCAGAAACCACTCCTCTTGTGGTAGATAGGCTACCTAGTGCTTACCACTCCCACTGATAAGCTAGAAGGCTTCCATCCAACACAGAAAAGGCTTGGGGGGCTCAGAAGCTTACCAACAGTCCTTGATACAGCAAATCCATATATGGACTAGACTAGTGTTACAGGAAATACAGGAAACAAGTGCAAATGCGGGCTTTTAAACCAGAAAGTTGAAAGAGATGGAAAAACTGCCCAAATGGCCAATAAACTAAAAATTTCTGGGCCAAAAACAACTCGTCTTGTGATAGATAGTCTACCTAGTATTTACCACTCCCACTGATAAGCTAGAAGACTTCCTTTTGACAAAGAAAGGCTTTGGGGGCTCAGAAGCTTACAAAGAGTCCTGGATACAGCACATCTGTACCTGTACTAGACTAGTTACAGGAAAGGTGAGGAACAAACACAAATGTGGGCTTTTAAACCAGAAAATTAAAAGAGATGGAAAAACTGCTCCAATGGCCAATAAACTACAATTTCTGGGCCAAAACCCACTCCTCTTGTGGTAGATAGGCTACTTAGTGCTTACCACTCCCACTGATAAGCTAGAAGGCTTCCCTCCAACACAGAAAGGCTTGGGGGGGCTCAGAAGCTTACCAACAGTCCTGGATACAGTAAGTCTGTATCTGGACTAGACTAGTTACAGGAAAGACAGGAAACAAGCTTAGATTTTTTTTTTTTTTTTTTTTTTTTACATCCTAACTTTGTCCTAGCCTTTAGCTACATATTGGTGTATATATATATATATATATATATATATATATATATATATATATATATATATGTGTGTGTGTGTGTTTCATACTGTATGTATATCAAATGTTTGCTGCAGTATGTATTATTTGCTGTAGTATGTATATTCAATTCTTCTTCATGTACTCTGCTGCACATTTATTGTTCTGTGGAGCTTTTCTCCCTGGGCCTCCACTGAAAAAGGACCTGTGTCCAGTTGGAATTTCCCGGTAAACAAATGTAAATAAATAATACAATGACACACACATATATTCATCTCTTTCCTATGCAACACAAACACTTGTATTATCAAATACAGTGCGAAAGTATAAAGTTCATAACCATGCTTTTATATGCATCTCCATCCAATGTAAAGTAATACATGGCACCACACAATGAATGCACACGTCACACTGTCTCAAATACATAGTACCTCGCAATGAATGCATGTCACTGTGTCTCAAATATATAGCACCTTGCAATTAATGCACACGTCACTCTGTATCAAACACATGGCACTATGCAATGAATGCACACATCACTCTGTCTCAAATACATGGCACCAGCAATGAATGCACATGTCACTCTGTCTCAAATACATGGCACTACAAAATTAATGCACACATCACTCTGTCTCTCACCTATATTTTACATACATTATTCCTAATCATGTTTGAACAGTTCTACATGTTGTACTGATATTCTACTTTGGAAAAATTAAAGTCTCTGCATCTTATGTTTAAGTGACCCATTACAAAGCCTTCCTGAAGCTGCTGACATTTTGTCCAATACTGGACAAGACATGGCCATTTTAAGCCTAACCAATTTTCCTTGCAAAAGTGAGAATCAAACCCTGTACTTTGTGTCTGTGAGGCAAACATGCAGCTGTCTCTGTGTACCAGCAAGATAGTATTACTTGTTATGGGAATACCCACTACTTCCATGTTATGCCTAAAGGTAAGATTAATATCTCCATGACCAAGATGAATAAAAGAGGAGTCAGTGTACATGCTGGTTTAGTTCTCTCAGAAGGAAGAATGCTGTGGAGGTGTGGGTTATTTCTATTAGCTTAGGCATATGAGAACTGGTACAGTGTCTGGAACAAAGAAAGAAATTAATTCACCTTTACTGCAAAATTTTACAAGAAATATCCAGAAATAAAAGAGATTGAGAGAGAGAGAGAGTCATATGCTTTACTGTCAAACATCTGACAGTTTCTGACATCTGTTGTAAAACTTATGATACTAAAAGTACAGCAAGCTGCGGCTTTTCCATTAATGTGGCTTCATTGATTGTTCATTAGCAGGTGGTGTATGATCTTGTGTATAATCTTGTCTAGCCACTTCTTGGGAGCCACTTTCTCATCTGGGTCAAACTCGAACTGCTGACACCAGTTCCTGTTACTCTGAATGCTTTTAAGCCACTGGGAAACTATGCTATATACATGATCATGTAAAGACAAAGTTTTAACTTAAATCTTATTGTATACATACTTGTATGGATTCCTACTTACATTTAGGCTGCAAACAATAGTAGTTTTTAAAAAAGATAAGCTTCTCTCTAAGATTAAATTTCACCAGGCCTCCACAGTAATGACAAAATCAGATATTGAAGTTAATATTGCTCATAGCAAAACCAATATATGGGAAGGTACTGAACATCAACCCCACAAACAGGAGAAAAAAATTGCGTGTCCATTTTGTTTTAATTTTACTTCAGTTTAAGCCCATTTCTCCTGTTATCTTTTTCAAAAGTGTGTACATCTACTTCAAATACATTTCTTACTGCAGTTCCTCAGTGGTGCTTGCATGGGAAGTCAAGATCACCACCCCTAAGGCTTCTCTTTCCTTAGTCTCTGCAGTATAGCTATTAGATTCATACTCACTTTCTTATTGGCTGACATAAGTTCTTCCCATGGCACTGCAATAAAATTCAAAATCTGTGTCTTCCTCTATAGCCTCTTGCACAGCCACAACTCTATCACCTTTAACCATATTCTTCACTGTGAAATTACATTGACTTCTGAAATTTCTATGTATCGGACTTCCTTTTTTCTTTTTATGAGTTTTCATCATTAACACTAATGCTTTTCCCCTCAGACAACTTAGCACTTATGCCTACTTTTAACTTGATTTTGCTATTAATTTGTATATTAGCTTAAGAGTGACTATGGGACATGTTAACTCAACTCTGTCACAAATAACTGGAAGTTCCTCGGGTAACCTATTCCTTCCTCCCATTACTCTGTCAGAAAAACATTTTTTGGCTTTGATCAGTACTTCTACTCTGAACACAGAGCCTTAAGTCATATCTCTTTATGACAGCTGTTTCATGAGCTAGTTAAGCCATAGCAATTAAATAAGTGGGGATCCACGAATGCTATTCAAAAAAATAAAAAGAAACTTTTTTTACACCAAGTCTTTTTTTTTTAAACAGTTTTATTAGAATTAAAATTGAAAAATAAACATGTACATTAGAAATGAAAAATTTTCAAATAGTCAAATAATGATACAACAAACATAAATAAACTATATACAAAGACATTCTCAACAATTATAAATTGATTAAATAATTACTTTTGTAATAAATTGTAGACTTTTTTTTCCATATATTGCATTTAACAGTATTCCAAGGAGATCTTGATTTAATAGTTAAATATTCCAAATTACAGACTTCCAGAAGTAAAGTTTTGAATTCTTGAATTGAGGGAGTAGTACTGGATTTCCAGTTTCTTGTAATTATTTTTCTGGCAACTCATAGTATAGTCCAGACTAAAGATTGATTAGCTTTGCTTATACAGTTAGATACTGGAGTAATGAAAACAACAAGTGACTTGGTGAGAGTAAAATTATCTCTGAAAAAAGGAATTAACATTTTTCCAAAATTCATTTACAATTACACAATCATATACCATGCGAGCCCATTCTGCATTTACCTCTTTATTACACCTCCAACAGTTGACATTACTTTTGTTAAATTTGCTAAGAGAGAACGGGGTAATAAAAGATCTGTGTAAATATCTCCAAATAAAAAGTTTCCATTTCAATGATGAGGTGGTAAGACTAGCTGATTGTAATATGTTTATTTTATCATTTTCTGTAGGAGAATGATTAACTAAAGTAAAGTAGTTACAATTGGTATATGAAACAGCTTCCAAATCAAGTTTAATTATTTTAAATATGTGAGATATGTTTTTGGTAGGAGATTTATGTTGTATAGATAAAACCATATATTGAATAATCTTAGGTATTGAATTCTTGGTTGTAAAAGACATAGTATCAAACTTATTTAAAATATATTTCCTTGCTTCATGCAAGCCCAACCAAGAAAGTGAGATATCTTATTCATTTTTAAGTATGTTAATAGATTTCAAGTCATTATGTGACATCATGTGGAACCAAAATATTTTTGTATAATCAGAAGAGAATATAACACTGGGTGTGTAGGCTATTGGAAATAACAGTAATGACCAATCTTTAAAATGATTACATTTAAATATTAAATTTCTGAAAGATTTCAATAAAAGAGTTATATAATTTGATTTAAAATTCTGAATATTATTAAAAGTAATGTATTCTTTTAAAACCCATATGAAAGTATTATTTAACAGGTCTATTTTCTGGGATCTGTTATTTATTGCTTTACAAACTAAAATTTCTAGATTGTTTTTCCATTTGGCAGAGTATTGTGGATCTATAAGAAGAGAAATAGTTTTAACCATTGATGCGATTGCATAAATTTCTAAATTTGGGATAGCATAAATTTCTAAATTTGGGATAGCTATACCTCCATTATTCCAATTCTTCATATGAGTGGACCAAGCTATTCTGAGTTTGGTTGGGTACCATAAAAATTTATGCATCACAGAATTTAATTTTTTAATAATACAAGTAGGAGGGGGTAAGGAGATTGGTTGAATAATATACAAAATTTTGGGTAGAAAGATCATCTTAATTATTAAAGTTTTTTCATCCATTGAGAACGGGATCTTATTCCATCTTTGAGGAAGGTTTACTATTGCCTTTAGACTTTTGTTATAGTTTACTTGAATATCTTTAATATTTTTAGTAATTACAACACCCAAATAACCAAATAACATATTTCTTCCGATTGTGTTATGTATTTTTTATAATCGTGTAAATCAAATTTCTTAGGACCAATTATTAGTATGTGTGTTTTGTTATTATTAAAGAGTAACCCTGATGTTTTTTTTAAAAAATACTCCATATCTGAGAATAATGCTCTGATGGAATTATTTCCTTCTAATGAGAGTAGAATATCGTCAGCGAACATTTGTAATTTGGAGGATTCATTTGAGGTCAACTTATATCCTTCAATTTCCACATTATTTCTTATCAAGTTGGCCCTACACTGCAAGTCTTAATGTATGGCAGAGACAACTAACACAACCTTTTAAATTCATCTTAATGATCGGTCAATCCTATCCAGAATATTTCTAAACTAGCACCTTTTTTCAATCTTCTGGCTGATACTATCACTTGCCTTCTGTCTCTTGTCTCTGCGGGAGATGAGGGATTCGTACTCCAAAATAGGTCTTACTTGGTTATTGAAAAGTTTTAGCACTATTACCAACACCTTTTTCCTGGAGGCTGATAGGACATGATCCTTAACCTAAATGTATTCACTTGGCCCCTCCCATCCTGGCATGCCGTCACTTTAAGTAACTTGGTTCCCTCCATACAGAACCTTGACCCGTCCATAGAAATTGTTGCATTATTATTAGTGTTTAAAGATAAGTGTAATTCTTGTCCCATTATCATTTGGTATGCTAAGATCAGTAGTTTTTTTTTTGTGTGTGTGTGTGTGTGTGCAAATGTACATGTATTTGTGTGTGTATAGAACCACAGAAAGGTTGCAGAAAGCAGAACAGGAGTGCACAGGCCAAAAAAATGTAGAAATTGCAAAGTAGGTTCTTAATAATGCAAAATAACTCTAACCCTGACACCACCCACAATCCTAAACTTAAAAAAAAAGTCTTCCTGTTACATTACGACTGAAAAAGGCAAACTCCGTTCAGCAAACATGCAGCAACACAGTTTCAATATCACAGCTATACCTTTACCCAACACTCTACCCTACCACTAACCAGCACACACTCATGCTCACACTCACTAAAACAATGAATTTATCCAACACTTACCCTAACAGCCAAATACTTGCACAAACACTACTACCCTTTCCCAATCCCCACTTACCTGTTTTGACAAAACATACCTTCAGTATTTCAAATGTTTGAAAATCTGTATGGGTGTTTTTGTTTACAGACCAGTCGGCATAATGGTTAAAATCTTTGCCCCTCATGCACAAGGTACTAGGTTTGATCCTGACCTTTGGTCAATGTCTGTTTGGAGTTTGAATTTTTCCCTTTGTCTCTCTGGAGTTCTTCCCACATCTGAAAAACATCCTGAGTATTTCCATCTCAAGCTCACCAATAAATGTAGCTGTGGGTAGCAGTACAGACTCTACATGGTGCACTAAAGGGGGAAGAGTTGAAAAGACCAACTGCTTTGTGCATCTACTGTGGTGTGCAGTATCCTCAAGAACAGAGACTATGGATCACAGACTGTGCACCAGGGTAGGGCTAACCACTGGACAGTGTAAAATAAAGCTCTAGGTGATTCGGTCATGTTGACTAATGTCGCCAAATGGGCATGGGTATTTGCCTGTGATAAGTGGATTGAGGATCCAGCCTATTCTGACCTATCCCAGAGACCATGCTAACGGTGGAAGGGGTGTATGTGCCCATATTGCCCAGTGTGTAACTGCCATAAAGCCCAGCAGCCCATGTTCAATAAGCTACTGGCCGGCCAGTGTCTAGTTGCCAAGCCTGGGTTAACTAGGATAGCTCTGTTGAGTGAAAGCTGGACCAAAAAAAAAAAAAAAACCTGACAAACATGAACTGAGAATCGCTACATTCAGTGTAGGTTCACTGACAGGCTGCTGCTTGGTTGACATGATGGTATGGAGGAGGCTGGACATCCTATGTATCCAAAAGACAAGATGGAAGGGCAGTGCAACAATGCCACTTGGCCTGGGATCCAGAGTCATCTACTCAGGAGGAGGTCGACAGGCTAGAAATGATGTGTGGGAAGTGTGGTGGCAGTCAGAGTCCAGTGTAACGATATTGGATTATTCATAATCTCAGCCTATACTGAGGAAAGGAGTGCATTCAGACAACAGTTGCAGCACCTACTATATAAAGCAGGACAACAACGAATTAGTCTTAATAATGGGTGACTTGAATGCACATATTGGGACCGACAGAATAGGATACGAGGACTGCCTGGGTCCACATGGGTGTGACAACAGGAATAATGGAGGAGGGGCCATTCTAGACTTCTGTTGGCAAATGGCTTGATAGTAGTCAACACATGGTTCAGAAACAGAGGCCAATCACAAAATCACATATATGAGTGGACAACATGCAACTCAGGTAGACTTTCTCCTGGTAAGGAAAGAGCACTGGGGTAGAGTCAATGATTGCAAAGTCAACTCACCCCCTTTGAAACAGCCAGCCTGCATCATAAATCACTGGTTGTCACAGTTAGCTGCAAGCAGTGGTCAGACTGAAGACCTGCAAATTGACTGGAAAGAAAGTACAACATTTCAAGGAATTACTCAGGGCTTTAGCACCCAAAAAAGAGGAGGAAATCGGTGGAATTGAAGAATAGTGGCAGCGCCTTAAAACAGCATATGTGAGGACTACAGAGCAGATGTTTGGCTGAGCCAGGTGTGGAAATAAGGTACATAAAGAAAGCTGTTAGTGAAATGTCCAGGAAGTCATCAAAAGAAAGGAGAAGTGCAGGAAAAAGTGGGAGATAGAAAAGACCAACCAGCCTAGGAAGGAATACTGCTTGGCTAACAAAGACGTTTAAAAAGAAGTTGCAATAGCAAAGAAAAGGGCAGTGGAGGCACTCTACCAGTTTCTAGAAAGTGACTCAGTAGGTGGCACAAACTATATTAGGTTGCAAGGCGAAGACAGAAAGAGAAAGAAGATGGTCAGACATCCTTCATAAGGGATGCCAGCAGCAACCTGCTCACCAGTCCAGAGAATATCAAAGGCAGATGGAAGGAGTACCTCCATCAGCCTCTGAATGAAGAAAACCCCACAGAAGCTGTACTGCTCAAGAGGCAGCCTATGATGACAGAAGAGGAGGAGCTCACCCTGGAAGAAGTAAAAGTAACACAAATAAAAATGAAGTCAGGGAAAGTAGCAAGCTCAGATAAGGTCACAGCACATATGATAAAGATGATGGGTGAGCTAAGTGAGAAATGGCTTCTGAGGGTACTCATACGCAGTGTGGAGAGAAAGGCATATTCCTGGAAAATGAGCATACATGTACCAGTGTACAAGAACAAAGGGGACATCCACACCTATGGACAGTACAGCGGCATCAAACTCCTATCACACTGCATGAACGTTCTGGAAAGGGGATTGATAAACGGATACACAGCAGTAGAAAGTAAGATGGGAGATGAGCAGTTTGGATTCAGATCAGGGTGCAGCACAACTGACATGATGTTTGCAATGAGACAGACAGTTGAGAAGAATCTAGAGATGAGCGAAGAGTCCAATTGGCCATTCTTAGACTTGGAGAAAGCTTATGACAAGGTCCCAAGAAAGCTGACTTCGGCAGTACTGTGGTGATTCAAAGTCCAAGAAGCATTAGCAGAATTAGTGCAGGCCTTGTACAAGGATCCAAAGGCTCAAGTCCAAACAGTGTTTGGTCTCACAGAGGGATTCCCAGTGAGAGTGAGTGTGTACCAGGATTCAGCTCTGAGCCTACTGCTGTTTATACTGGTGATGGGCTACATTGGCAAACAGGTCGGAGGGGACAGATCAACAACAAAGTTGCTGTATGCAGATGATGCTGCATTATAGGCAGACTCTGAGCAAGAACTTCAGCAAAGGATAGGGGAATGGAATGGAATGCAAAACTGAAGGCACATGGGATGAAACTAAGTACAGATACAATGGTGTTAGTAGCAGCAAATTGGGGAAATCAGAAGAAGCTGAGAATTGAGATAGAGGGGAAGATAATGAAACAGGTTAATAGCTTCAAGTATCCTGGTCGGGTGGTTGAAGAGAAGGGAAGTCTAAATGAAGAGTTCAAAGCTAGAATCAGAGGGGCTGCAGCCAACTGGCAGAAAGTGTCAGGTGTACAGAGCAGGGATGCGACCAGTACTACTGTATGGTACAGAAACGTGGGCAGTAAAAGTAGAGCAGTTGAAGAAGCTAGAGGTGATGGAAATAAAGTGCCTAAAACAGGTGGTAGGATGCACAATGTGGGACAGATAACGAAAAAAGGACATTAGAGCAGAAGCCAAAGTAGCTCAAATTTCAGAAAAGATCAAAAAGAACAAATTACAGTGTTTGGACACTGGTGAAGATTTGGCACAGACAGGAAGAAGGTAAGATGAAACGAGGGCATCCGTCAAAGAGGTAGATGGATTGTGTGAAGAGAAGATCTGCGACAGTCCAAAATGAGTGTGAAAGAAGGCAGGAGTGTGGCACTTACTAGAGAAAGATGACAGTTAACACGACACCCCAACCCCATGTAGAAAATGGAGAAAAGGCAGGTTGATGATTATGATCGTTTATCAAACAAACTTATGCTCAATAAAACACAGAGTAACCATTACTTATGGGACTAGTTCAGAAGGTCAGCAGAACACAACTAAAATCAGAAAAATCACAGATTTCAAAGTCTGAATCTCGGAACACCTAATAAGATTTTTGCAGGAGGCAAGGCCCCGTGCATCACCCCACCCCCACCCCCACCCAGCCTGCTTATTATATATGCAGTAACCAACTCTTGAGATTGCATCACACTGGGGAAAAACATAAAACTCCCGATTCCCAAAATACTGCTAGTTTGATGTTCTGATGGTTCAATCAATGAATGTTTGGTTTTCTGGACTGCTGATAAATGAAATGGGACCCATATAGAACAAATATGAGATTTAGAACAGATTCTTATTATCTTTGTCTGGCCTTCCAAGTTCAGCTCCATAACCACAGATGGATTCAAATCTGTCTTTCTGTATACAGATAGCTAGTTAATTTACCATGATGGCATGGTTTAACCTGCTAGAAGCTTTACTTGTAAAAATAAAAACATTGACAGGTCCTTGAATCCACAGTCCTTGGCCAGTGAAATGTTATCACTGTAGAGCTGTTCTTGTTGAAGGCATGCTGGTAAAGGGCAAAATGTCTGATACCATCTGCATTTACTCATGTACAGTTTTACCATGACTATACCTGTTTTACTTAAGTAATGAGCCTGTAACAAACTGGTTTTGGCCTCTCTACTTTTGTACATGGGAGCCACCAAACCTGTCTTTCAGGCCACTGGTATAATGAAGCTGGAGAGGAATGAATTCTTAGAGGTACTTGTGAACATACGTAGTAATTATGTCATAAGACACCCTAGCACTTCATTGTCGACAAACTTCACTGATCTTCAGACACTCATCAGGTCCCATGACCTTGTTTGTTGTAATGTACTTTCTTAAAAGTAGTGACCTCCATAAAAAATGAAATGTTATGTCTACCTTGGGTAAAACATGCTTTATTTCACTGTTGATGTTAAACATTTCTAATAACTAAACAGTATCATAGTACAAGTTCCTATTATTCTTTACAGTAATCCTGCCATTGGAATTCCTCTTACTCCGTATCAGCTTCCTTTGTTTTTGCAGATTCTTGATGCCCTCTTTAGTGTTCTATATTCTTTATTAGCCGTACTTGCTAGTATAATAATTTCCTTGTATATATTATTACCCAGTTCTTTTCTTTGTTCAGCTGCATCGTCGACCTCATGATCCTTTGCCATGTCCTACTTTTTATTTTTTCTGGACTCTCACTTAGATGTCTATCTGGGTAATCTAAGTTTGTTGCTTTTGACATTCACCTACTGATGAATGTGAAAAGTCAAATGACCAATCCCAGCTATATAACCATTCTTGTTATTCGCTGCACTTGCACTCTGTCAGTACGACTGGAAGACTGGAGAATTTTCCACTTTACATATGTTTCTGCAGATCACGATACTCAAACTAGAATGGCACAGAGGACATTCACTGTCAGAGTCAGTGTATGGAGCCAGTTGTTGTTGTCAGTAGATCCGAGTATCAGACACAAATTATTCATTAAAGGTTTATGACTCATAAATGTGCTACAGTGCAACACACCCTGTTTTAAGAATGCATGAGGACTGACTAAAAGCATTTGTATACAGATTCAGTCACTGCATTCTCTGCACATTATGTTCTGTCATTGCCAATACCTCTCAACTGTCCAGATTTCCGCAGAATGTCCAGAGTTTTGCCTCATATTTTTGGTGCGTTCCTCCTAAAATCTGCACCTTTCTGGTAAATAGCTGAGGATTGAAGTCATTAAATAATGAGAAATATTTGAGTTTAAGACTCCACATCCTTCAGAAAATTCATGCTAATGCAAAACCTATTATTCTATCAACGTTCTAAGCTTGTAAGAGCAATAGTTAAAATGTGTCCCTATTTGTCCCCCCATCATTTAGGCTTTGCGCAGATTTTTTGCTCTAAGAGGTTGAGAGGTATGCATGGTGCTTATTATAAAACTAACATGACACACACACACAGTAATATTCCCCATGCAAAATTATGTGCTAACAAATTTCTACACTGCACTGGTAATTTGCTGTGTTTATAAACCATACACCAATGACAATGGGGTCTCTTTAAAGGTAACCACAACGCATTTTTGTTGATTCCAGGCAATGTGCTCATAATTTGTATCTCTATACATGTCACTTTTGACACATACTTGTGTTTTCACTGCTCATAATAGTGAGATTACTTTGAGGCTTGATAAGCACATTAAATATTTTAAATCATAGTGAAGAAATCATGTACTGTTTTATTAAATTATTTCCTTTCCTTTTGAGAATATAATTTGAGGAAAAATTGTCTGTTTTGCCTAAGTCACTAAGACATTGATTAAGTTAGTCACTTTAGTTGGAAAGGAACATCCCTATCATTGCTTTGCATCTTTGTATGTTTTAATACAGCTTTATATGTGGCATGGTGCAGAGTTGCAGCAGTTAGTGTTTTTAACTCATAGTGCTCGCTTCTCCTTCATCTCCCATAGGACTTGCCATTTGCATGGAGGTTGCATGTTCTGCTTATTCTGCACTACTTTTCTGAGGAGTGCTCCATTTCCTTCCACATCCGACCTACAAGATGTAGATCCATAATGACCTGTAACTACGTGGGTGTTTCTGTACTGTGAGTTTGTCTTGTGAAAAACTCTATAGCTATTCAACATTAGTTTATCTGCCCTGTGGCCACTGGGTACCAGGATAGGGTTTCTCTTTTTTAAACCTGAGCTGTATAACTTTAGTATTAAAGAATGATTGAACAAACTTTGTGTAAGCATATTAAGAAACTGTGCAATTAAAATTCTGTACTAACTAGTGCCACCAGATCAAATTTCAACTATTTTATGTATGGCCTAGGCCGCAGTGGTGCAGGGGTTAGAGTTGTCGCCTCACAGCAAGAGATTCTCCTGTTCGATTCTCGGCTGGAGCGCCTTCTGTGTGGAGTCTAACTTTACTCGACCGTGGGGAGGACATGCAAAGACATGCAGGTAGGTGTGTGCGTGAATGGGCGGCAGTGCCTTCTTTGAAGGTTGGGCTGGCAACTCGGCACCGTAAAAATCCACCGCCAATCATTAGCGGACGGGAGTTCCGCTGTGGCGACCCCTAACCGGGAAAAGCCGAAAGACTTAAATCAAAGATGGCATTAAATATTTTTATATTTTTCATGCTTTTTTGGCAAAAACTGGCAGTGATACTATCTTAATACTTCAGTTACAAATAATAGTATTAGCAGAAGATGTTATATCCAAAACAATAGCAGTTATAATACAACGGCTCCCTCTTGAAATGTCAGCACTTGAAACGACAAGTGCCGAAAAAAGACCAAAAACACAGGAGGGAATGAATCTTGAAAGTCACTCCTCTACTTAAAACTATTTTACAAGGGGGCAAGCCCCTCTATATCACCCCATGTGGGGGGGGGCAACTCCCCACAACACCAAACTGGTATATACCAACTTCAAGATAGTCATACCTCAGAGAAAAGGGAACATTCTAAAAAATGGCATTTCGGACTTGGTATATGCAAGTCTGTTCTTTCTGCTATTCAGTCTCCACATTTTGGGACACACTTTAATGGGTCATGACATTTTAAATGGTTACCATAATGACACTACATGCTAAATTTTCAGGGTACAGATTTCAGCAACAAAACACAGAAGTCACACCTAATATTACATTACTTTGCCTTATCAGAAGTTGTGTAACTGAAATTGCAGAAGTGGAATTATTGCTAGAAACTCTCCCTTGTCATGTTTTTATATAAAAGAAAGGATAGCATCTTGTTCATTATCATTTTATATGTATGGTTTATGAAAGCTAGATTCCTCCAATCTTCCTTGAGCACATCCATATGAAAACCTTTTATCTGAAAACACAGTTGACAAATAGCACATACTGTAAAACGTAAATTATTTAAGTGGGGAGCAAGTCACTGCACCCATTTGAAGAGGCTTTACAATCCCATTTCCCTAGTTATTACAACTGAAGAAAGAGAGACTAGATGCTATATATTCTCTTTCATTGTTTGACACTATTCCAGCTCACTGATGCCCAAACTCAAACCGGGTAGAGAAAGTCTTTTCATTGAACATAAATTGGATTACTTTTAGGAATGCTGTTAATGCTATACATGTAATGAACAAACCTATGAGTAAAAAAATGCAGAAAAGTGCTATATACATATACATATATATATATATATATATATATATATATATATATACACACACACACACATATATATATATATACACACACATTATATATATATATATACAGAGAGAGAGAGAGAGAGAGAGAGGAGTTATACCACTTTTATCTAAAGACACTCCTTTAGTATGAAGACTACTTTAACAGGGCCACTGTTGTAGTCCGCTGTTACCATAATGTAACTTATTTGATAGGCTGGCTGCAAACAGAAGCTGCATGTTAGATTTACAGCTGTAGAATGTGATAATGAAGGAAATGAAGAAACTTGGATGCTGATGCAGAGCTGAGAGAACTAGTCATTTATCAAAAGTGTACATGGCATGGCTAGCTAGCAAAATTTTCCAGCGGATCATGTGGGTTAGAGCAAAGCACATGTTCTTCCAGCAGGAGATAGTTTAGTAGGTCATACTGTTCTGATTAAATCCAGCTGCTGTGGGAAAAAAAAATATCCATAAATATATCGGGAAAGTTGGGCTTGTACAGAACATAAAAGTAAAAAAATCAGTAACTCATGATAATAGACTTGCATATCAGCAAATTAAAAAGGAGCACGTTTGCTAGCTCAATGGCATGCAGATGGGGCATTTAGTCATGCCTGTGGTAATAGGGTTTCATTAGTGACATACTTTCTTGGGATTTGGCCTTTCATGTATTATGATAACACCAAGCTGAAACTCTTACATTTTGAATGCAGTCAGAAGTCCCTTAAACTGGAACTTTGCTCCAACCCACTTGAATTCTACTCGCCACAGCTTAATCACGGATATTTTGTTTTTTAATTATGTAGGTTTTATATGGGCTTAGTTTGGTTCATTGGTAAGTACTAGGCTACCTGCCTTTGTGGACAAGACATTCTCCCTTCTAAATAATCCTGCGATTCAAATGTCTTGTATTGTCTATGATCCTATGTACATGTACCACGTCGAGAATGGCACAGGGGAATAAACTGCAATGGTATGCCTAGTACTGTGATTTGTGGATCATAATCAGCAGCAAGTACGGATAAATGAAGGACATGAATATGCAAGGGCTGGTTTAACTGTTTAGACAAATTTAAAGTTCCCACTATCGAGTAGAAGTTCTTTTGCCTGTTTTGTTTTGTACAGCTAGGCATGACCCTACTATGTGGTAGCAAAAAAATGAATGCTGCACTAAAAATATTATAGACTACTTCTTGGAATCACATAAACCCCCGAAAAGTGGAATCTTCTATTGTCATGTGCAGTGGACTCCCTCTTCCTGATTTCGGGCAGTGTATAAAAGCAACAGCAGCAATGAGTCAATGTTTGTAGGACAGTGCACATCTTGTGACCCATTTATGCACCAATAAACAGCTTTCTTTTGCATACAATGGGCACCAGTAGGTGTTGATTTCAGAACCCAGTGACTAGAAAACTAACACTGGTCACTGTACAGGTATACCATTCTATGTGACAGATCAAGGTTGCCAGACAAAATCTGGAATACTACTCCATTGATGGAAAACCCACTGTGGTGTGATCCAATACATTTACAAAACAAAATTCTGCTGGAAATGTAGAAGATACAATAAGGACAAGGCAAATATAAATGTTGGCAACAGATATAATTTCATAATTTTTGTAGAAATTTTAGTCCAGTGACAGTTCACATACAAAATTATATAGCCAAATGAAAAGGCTTTCGAGCTTAGTTAGGGATCAGTTTTAAAATTCCTTGGTTTTATGAACCAAACCTTTTTGGCAAAATTAAGTTCATGGGTCTGTACTAGGCTAACAACCACTGGGACCTTTTTAAGCCTAGCCATGCATCCCAAATCTCTGACAAGTCCTGATACCCTTGGTAGTGTAAGCAGGGGCTTGGGAGATTAAACATTTACAAGCAGGGACCTGGAAAATTAACTATTTACAAGCGGTTTCCATTAGACACATATATGCCAAACCAGAAGTGAATTAACAGTTCCCAATCCAGTTGTCCAAATTAAACTTGAATTGGGCTGGGGGGGGGGGGGGCCTGTTTCATACAGATGGGGACGCTGTTCCAAAGAAGAGGGTAGTCTCTGGGATAAATGCCTGTCTCTCCCAAGTTAGAGAGGATTGCTGGGTGTGCCTCTAATGTATAAATAATAGGAAATTCTCCTTTTTTACAGTAGAAATTCCGCTACACCCCAGCTTTGACACTCCTAGAAAATATAAGATTACAGATGTAGCAATACTCTTCAGAGCTGCTATGCAAGAGATGAACAGGATCAGGGTGCTTTTGTATACAACTGAATGTTTATCATCACATCTTATGGTCTTGCATTCTCAGTCAGGATTTTTGGTTAAGGGCATTATCAGCAGCTGTAAATACTCCTTAAGAAGCACATGTCTCTACACTGATTTGTGTTTTTTGAGGATAACCTAGCACCTGGCACCTAAAGGGAGGCTACCATACTGGCTTCTAGCACCATCGGTGGTAGCCTCTGCCCTTATCTTTAAACACTGGAAATCCATGCACTTTTTGAGTGTAATATTTCTCCTAGCCTGCTTTTTTATGTACACCATCTTAAATGGTTGTAAATTGGGATTTAAGATTTTTAAGTGGGTCTTGTAAGTATCATTAAATGTTGAGAGATCATATTTGTGTATGCTATGTTAATTTGTGTGGCTCCCAAAAAAATTTTGGACTAGAAACTGAAAATAAAACATTAAAAGACAAATAATGGTCAGAAAAAGACTGGTAAAAAGCTATACAAGAAACAAATTCAAAGTTATAATATTACCCAGCAGATTTCTTCCTAGCATTTAAGTTAAAAAAATGGAACTTTCAGAGCCCTTACATTCAAGTCTCTATCTCCAAAGGTATGCCCAAGCAAAATTTCTGCAACTTCAGTACTTCTGCAACTGTTACTATATGAATTATCATACAGTTTTTTTTCTGTTTACAAGTCTCCCACACAGGATATCCTATGGTTCTAATTTGAATTTACAAGATGGCCTCGACAAATCTACATTTACATGCCCAAGGGAAAATGGAAGATTGCACAAGAGAGATGGAATTATAAAGTGACCTAACTAAATAGCCTTCAACAAACAGGAGACTTGCAGTGCACATGTGCACAGCAAGAAGCAATCGCAAATTATTATTTAACTACAATGCATTTCCAAAGTAGCAAATGCACAGTCATACAACATTTTACATTACACCCCACTTAAAAAGGCAAGTATAACACAATTTTCAGTTTTTCTTGATTCAGTACAGCTTTAGTGTAGCTTTTGCATTTCCCATTGAAAGAACACAAACTTTTTGAAGGTTAATGTTCTCCCCCTTATCCATTTGGCTTAGTAAGGTAGGACTGTGATTATGGGAAAATAAGACAAATATGACTTACTGGGGATAGCTATGCCTAGATGCATTGGGTGTGACTGACTAAAAGTTCAATGTAAACTTGGTTTACACAATGCATTAAAAACAGAACAGGAAGGAACAGTGGGGCCAATGAGGCTGACTGACAGAACTGAATTATTGAGGACTACCCCACCCATAGCCGGCCTTAGGCATAGGCCAACTAGGCGGCCGCCTAGGGCGCAGCTCTAGCAAGGGCACTTTTCCAGTATTTATTTGCTGTAGGTAGACCAGGATGGGGGCACCGTAGAGCCTTTTTGCCTAGGGCACCAGTTGACCTAAGGCCGCTCCTGACCCCCACCTTCACCAATAACTTTTTTGTTACTGGAGGCGAGGGAGGAATAATTAACAGCTAAAGGTTTGATCAGTTTGGATTTGTAACATATTTAAAACAAACTCAAAAATATGGTGGCAACTAATATGAGAAAAGACTATACGAGTATCGTGAATGTGTATTTTGACAAATTAAGCCAGTAAAAGGTTTGCAAAATGTTGAAGTATGCTGCTAAATCAAGATGATTTTGGACTTTTGCAGCAAATACTTGCTTTAGTACACCACTAACTAAGCAAAATGCTTCCAAATGTGAACTCTTCATTCTGGATATTTGAAGAAGGTATTTGGGTACATGGAATCACACTTGTGGTTTTGTTCTAGACTGAATTCTTTCAAGTTGGCTTTGCATCATTTAGTAGAAAATGCATTGGGCAAATACTTTTTGATAATTAAAATTCATGTTACCAGGCTTGGATAAAGTGTAAAAATGTGGTTACTAGGTTACTGAAAAGAAGCGTGAAAACAAAGATGCTGCTGAGATAACAGAGGACTGAGATTTGTGTTGCTAAAAAATACATGAATAAAGTACATTAACAGGTAGCTGCCTTTGGTCTTTGAACAGAGAATACTTTCTAGTTATATATTTTTTCTGAATGTTATAATGTGTTTCTAATTTTCTTAATAGAGAAATGAAAAAACATTTTTTTGTTTAAACTGTTGGACTGAGTTGAGAAATGTGTTAATTGTTTGATATGACTGGTAAATCAACTTCTGATTTTTTTTTTCTGATGGTGAACGTCAGACACCTACTTTAGGTCTGTTTATTAGAAAAGTTTGTGTTTTTATTTATAGTAAATGGGTTGAAATCCTTTATTAAATATGTATAATATTAGCAAAGGTAAAAGTGTTTAGCTGGTATACAGCTCTAAAGATGTAGTAGCTCAAGATACAAATTTCTGATGAAGGTTACAGGATTGTAAAGTTGGATTTTTACACGTTATGAGTGTAAATAACACTTTTTACTTAAAAGAAAAAAAATTTCATTTAATTATCTTCTTTAAAAAGGAATAATATGGGTAACCTGACAGGCATTAACATTTATTTCCCTTCCTGTTGCATACATTTATATATGTAGCACCCTGTGCTGTCACTTTCTATAGTAACATATTTCACTTGCATAATTTATTCTGAAACTAATGATTATACAGGTTTGAACTTTTATGCCAAAATTCAACCCAGCACTCCTCCCTTGCCACAGTATATCTACTGGGTTCAAGAGGTCATTCTTGCATAATCTTTGTGAACATTAACAATTCCTAACCAATATCTTAAAAACAAAAGTTGTAGGCACTATTAGTATCATAAGATTAGCTTGCAACTACATGCCTTGACCACCACCAAAGGTTCGAAAACATGACATTTCTTCTTAACACAACAGCAAGCTTCAGCTTTAGCAGAGTGACTGCATACATATTATGTATACCTCCCATAAAGCAGATTTTTTTTACAGTGAGCAACTACACATATACTGTACATATCTTACATATTGCAAATTCTTATTTAGAACCAAACTGGTTTAAAAGGCAATACTTTATACTCAACCTATGCTTATCAAGTCGCATACGTCTGCAACATAATTCTGTAAACTTTGTGCATCACATATATCCAGCAAGAAACAACCTACTCAAATTGAGTTATTAATTATAAACAAACGCATAAATAAAATGAGAAGTCAGAAAAATAGTGCATTGTTGACCCATCACTACTACTTCCGAACAGAAGGGAATCCTGACATCTGCTAGAATATTTGGCTTGTTGGAACTCAATGTCTTCTTTCTTTTCTCAGCTCCAGAATCATCCCCTAATTACACTGTAATGTCAACACGGCCTACATGCAAAGCTAGAGTGTTACATATTTCCTATGATAGACAAGTAGTGTCCAAATTACATTTTTAATAAATCATTCAGATTTCTTGCTTCAAGCAGTTTTACATAGGACTATTAACAGTCAAAACAACAACATCCACTTGTCCCCCAGACATGCAACAATTAATTTTTCTGATCTGTAGACTGGAAACATGGTGTTGACCCAGTCTCTAGATTTTGCTCCAAGTCCTGTATCTTCTACTGTCTTGGATTTGATCCTTGGAAGATAAGAAAGCAGTTGATTTTGTTCACACATCTGGTATCTTGATTTATTTTCTAAAATTGAAGCTGTAGTAAAATAAAATGGGGGTTCTGCACTCCTGAACTGTCAAAAGATGAGGCTTTAAGTTGAGGTACCATCTGCATGAGTTTTTGGTAGCTCACCTGAAGGCTTAACACCTATCTAGCAGAAAGGATTAAGGCTATGAGCTGTTATACGGCTTCCTATAATCTATTTAATTCTGAGAGCCTTCATTTGTCTCTTGTGTGACTATGAAGAAGTGAATAACCACTGCTCATGTCCAGTGGACTTACCCAGTTAAATAATTAAGAGGCCACAGCAGTAACCAAAACCAATGGGGGGATCTCTTGTGTTCTAGCAACTCTTTCCTGTTCAGTATGAGGAGTACCTTATGTCTTCTCAGAAGATATGCTATGCTGAGTTGGACTAATCTGGTAAACAAAACTAAACCAATTAACATGCAAGTTTGTGGTGGTGGTGGTGCTGCGGTAGCGTTGTCGCCTCACAGTAAGACATTGTCCTGTTCGATTCTCAGCTAAAGCGTCTTCTGTGTGGAGACATGCGTGAATGGGCATACCTTCGTTGAAGGTTGTGCATCAGGGCTGGCAACTCAGCACGTAAAAATCTACTGCCAATCATTAGCGGACCGGAGTTCCGCTGGGGCGACCCCTAACCGAGAAAAGCCGAAAGACATAACAACAGAGTACAGACTTCCTTATCTAGCTATTAAAGACCAGATGAAATGAATAAACCTTACTACTCGGAGATTTTAACAGACTGAAACACCTGTTCCTCAGAATCCCCAAACACCCATGTTAACCTGCATGCATTTACACAAATCATAACCACCCCTACCAGGATAGGTAAACCTAACCAAAAAGAAAGCATACTTGATTGGATACTTATCAACAGTCACCCCCAAACGTACACCTGTGGGACCCTTCCTGATGACATGTCATCACCTTCTTACCTATATAATTAAGCACAAAGCCATCAACCCCCAACAACCCTTACTCAGAATGGTAAGAGACAAAAAGAATTTTAACCCTGCCAAATTCCAACAAGAGCTAAACTCATGTAAAAGGTCTATTCTAAAACACCTCCCCTTAGAGGAAGCAGTTGTATACTTTAACAACAAATTCCTTGAGATCCTTGCTTCTCATGCACCTGTTCACTCAATACGAACAAAGGCAAAAACTGCGCCATTGCTTTCCAAAGAGTCCAAACTAAAAATTACCCTTAGAAACAAAGCATGGGCATTATGGCGTACTACAAAAGAACCCCAAGATCACATTAAAATATAGGCAATCAAGGAATGAGACTAAAAAATCCATTTTACAAGACAAAAAAACTATACTATAATCTGAAAAAGTAGAATCCGGACTGGCAGCAAAAGAAAGCCTTTTAATTAAAATAATCCAAAGTACAATAAGTAAAAAGCAATAATCCAGGTAAGCGCTTTCACTTGTCACACTGACAAACTTCTTCTGATAATAAGAAACATCACTTCCTTCTGTTAAAACCATTTGAAATTCCCTCCTTTCAATACTATTGGTCCATTTCGCAAAAAACATGATGTCAGCAAAATGACAGCAAAATCACCCCCCCCCACCTTAGACACACAAGACTAAAGCATATCTAAAAGTTGTAGTCATATAAATAAGTTGAATATACCTCAAATAATTGCATATAAAATCATTATAAAACCTTAAAAATATAAATATAATTATAATAAACCCAAATACTGAGAGTACGTGTAATACCTAAGTAAATAGTTATAAATGTAAAATAAACCTAAGATAATGAAAAATTCTGACCACAATATATTGAACACACACATAGTTTGGTGGTGAATAAATGTGTATGCTTTTGTATAAATATTATGAAATTCAAGTATGGTGAATAATATAAAGTATAATGTTAATAATAGAGAATATATAGTAGTAAATGTAATAAGGTATAATAACAATAATGAATATTGATGATGGAAAAATAAATAATAAAATGAATTCTCTCTCCAGAGATTTTAATTTTAATATGCTGTTAAGGGAAAGAGACTCATTCATGCCTGGCCAAAAATGTGCGCACAGGCGAATTTGCCACACCATTTCCATTTTTTTCTAAATGGGCTGGCCATGCTCCCCCCATCATTTTTTTTTTAAATATCTAAAACAATGAATTTGAACTGATGTGTGGGGTTTAAGCAAATGTGTTTTGCTAAAGCATTATTTTCAACTTTGTCTCTAATAGCTCTAAGATGTTCACCCATCCTTTCTTTCAATTTCCTTTCTGTTTTCCCCACATAAAATAACACACAATGGGTACACATAGCACAATAAACAACCTTTTTGGAAAAACAACAAAATCTACCCATGATCTTTATATATTGCCCATTTACAAGAACCCCACAGGTTTCTAAAATAAGGTTACAAAATTTACAATCAACCACATTTATACATGTAGCCTTGACAGCTGTTATTAAAAGTAGTCTCAAAACATTTCTTGAGGTTGTAACCTTTTTTGTACACAATGGGGGATGTATATCTAATTTATTCCCAAGCAAAGAATCATGCAACAAAAAAGCCCAATTTTTCTCTAAAATAGATCTAATAGCAGAGCTATTGGAATTAAAGGTGGTAACAAAACTACATTTAAAATTCTGATTAATAGTATTATTGTTATTAGTAGAAGTAATCTGCTTGTTCTCTGTGTTAGGCATTGTTGAATGTTAATTATCATTGTTGCTTGGAATAAAAATATAAAGGTTTGTTTCTTGCACAATTGTTTCATTTGTTAGCAAAGGTTTAAAGTGACCAATACTTCTCTTAGTGCGAACCTCCTGTATAACATCATTCACCAAAGAATTTGTGTAACCTCTGTGTAAAAATATGTTTTTTTTAGAAGTTCACATTCAGATATGAAGTCATCCCATTTAGGGACCATTCTAGCTGCCCTCACGAATTGTCCCTTTAGGACAGCTCGTTTCTGTGTATATGGATGGCAGCTTTCTTAGTGTAAAAAACTATTACTGTAGGATTCCTTGCGGCAGATTTTTGATATAAAGGAATTGGTTTCATAATCTTTTTAGAACATCTAAGTAAGAAATCTGGTTAAAATCCTTAACAGCTGTAAATTTTAAAAAAGAAGTAGTTTGATTAATATAATTCACAAAGTCATCAATTAATATATTTCAAGCATTCCACAAAATAAATATATAATCTAAAAAGCGTAGGTATATCTTACAATGCTGAAAAAATGTAGAAGGAAAAATGTATTGTTCTTCCCATACACAATGACTATATTTGCGTATAGGCCTCCGCACGGAGAACCCATAGCTACTCCCTCATTCTGCAAGAATAATTTACCGTTTAACATTATAAAGTTGCTTTTAAGTACAATGTCCAGCAGTTGTTCATACAGGTTGATTTTACTTTGTGTGAAGCCCCTTTTAGTCAGGAAATTATTTACCCATTCGATACCAGTCGCATGTGGTATGACAGAGTATAAATCATTTACATCCACAGTAATTAATATATCTTTTTTATCAAATTGGGCTTGTTTTATCCTGGTTAGAAAGTCCCAAGAGTCTTTGCACAAGTGAGATTCTACCATAACAAACTGTTTTAATTTTTCATCCAAATATTTGGCTATGTGCATCGACAATGGGTCTCATGGATGGTTTTATAATATTCTTGTGGATTTTAGGGACTCCAAACAGGACAGGCATCCTGGGATGTATTACAGTCATGTAATTTAACTCATCCATATCAGTACTATTCTCAATAAAAAGATCATATAAAATGTCCCTTATACGCCTATGTGCTCCATTCACTTCATTTATGGAACTTGGGCTATAAGTATGACTGGTTAAAATTTCTTCCATGTTATGTAAATAATCACTTTTATTAAAAATAACCATGCCACCCCCCCCCTCTTGTCAGGTTTTATTAACCTGATATTTTTAGAATTCATTAACATTTTTAAATCATTGTTCTCCATTCTAGTTAAATTGTACCTCCTTTTGCAATGTTTGTCAATAGTTCGGAGGTCCAATTCACACATTGTTTCAAAAACTTCTAAATTGGGGTGTAGTGGTGGATTATATGTACTAGAAACATAAAATGGATTGATCAATTGCATATTTGACTGAAATAAAAAATACAAATTAAGTTTACGCACAAATAATTTTAGATCAATAATAGTTTGAACTAGATTCATGTTCTGATTAGGGACAAATGTTAACCCCTTGATAACAAATCACAAATAGATGTATCAAATTCTAAACAAGAGTAATTATACACAGTAAAATCATTTGCTCTATAAGTCAGAATTTTAAGTTCAGGGTAAATGTTAGGGCTCATTGCCTGCGACCTCACCATGGTCCCTCGTAGTTGTTGCCCCTCCCCCTGTTCATGTAGGACCCGTTCCATTGTTGTTCACCCCTGACTGGCCAGCTGTTCCTGGCTTGGGGGTTGAACTGGTTTTGTTTCTGTTGTTGTATCCTTTCTGATATCCTCAAGGGGGGATACATGTCCATGTCTAAAAAAACTTTTTCATTGTTATCAGTCGCTTCATTCCTGTTGAATAAGCTTGGCCCTCATTTTGATTGACTAGAAGAGAGTTATCAGTCAATTTTGAACCCCATTGCTGTTATTTTGGGGATGAGGGATATGCATTGTTGTTCTGATATGCAAATACATCACATTCAATTTTTTTGCTTTTCCTTTCTTTAATTATATTAATTTTCTCATCTATTGATTTAAAAACTCTCTCATAGTCAAAGTTATAATGGTTAAACCCTGAATCTTGTTTCAGTAATTTATCCAATTCATCAGCTTTTTTTGTTAGAGCTTCAATGGTTTTGCAATTATCATTAATAACTAGTGTCATATAATCAGCACCAAATTTGTCGAATAATTTCAACAATTCATTATGTAGACTTGAATTAGGTATTAATCCAGTAGAAAAACGCCAAACGCATAACCCTTTAGGCACTAAATTCTTCCTTAAACATTCACCAATGTAAATGTTGTTCATTTGCAGACTTTTTATTTTCATTAACACATAATCCAAATTCGACAATTTGTCCTGAAAAGATTTTTGCGTACCTTGTGAGAGGGTATTTACTTGTGTAAATCCAATTGTATTATTGAGCCATGCTGTCAGCGATCTCCGCTGTGCAGAATTTGAAGAAGCATTTGTGCATTGTTCAGTAGGTAAACTGACCAGCTTGTTTGGCAAATTCACTTCTCGATGCAAAGAGATAGACGGTGAAGTTAAATTAACTGTGTCTTGAATGGTATTACTTGCTTCACATGGTGGAGTAGGGTGGAGGGATGTAGATGGAAGTTGCGAGAGAGAACGCTGTTCTAAAGCAACAAGTCTATCAGTTAGACGTTGAATAAGACTAGCTAAATTTCCAAGTGCATTATTTTGTGTTTCATTAGTCTCTGCCAAAGCCAGTTCCATGATGCTAACAGCACGAACCAAACTTGCAAATTTCAAATGGTTTTAACAGAAGAAAGTGAGGTTTCTTATTGTCAGAAGAAGTTTGTCAGTTTGACAAACGAAAGTGCTTACCTGGATTATTGCTTTTTACTTATTGTACTTTTGGATTATTTTAATTAAAAGGTTTTCTTTTGCTGCCAGACCGGATTCTACTTATTCATTTTATTTTGTTTTGTGTGGCTCTTATTGCAAGTTTCGTTCGTGCTGTGAGCATCATGGAACCAGCTTTGGCGGAGACTAACAAAACACAAAATAATGCACTTGGAGGTTTAACTAGTCTTATTCAATGTCTAACTGATGGACTTGATGCTTTAGAACAGCGTTCTCTCTCGCAACCTCCATCTACATCCCTCCTCCCTACTCCACCACGTGAAGCAAGTAATACCATTCAAGACACAGTTAATTTAACTTCACAGTCTATCTCTTTGCATGAAGAAGTGAATTTGCCTAACAAGGTGGCCAGTTTACCTACTGAACAACGCACAAATGCTTCTGCAAATTCGGCACAGCGATCGCTGACAGCGTGGCTCAATAATACAATTGGATTTACACAAGTAAATACCCTCTCACAAGGTACGCAAAAATCTTTTCAGGACAAATTGTCGAATTTGGATTATGTGTTAATGAAAATAAAAAGACTGCAAATGGACATTTACTTTGGTGAATGTTTAAGGAAGAATTTAGTGCCTAAAGGGTTATGCGTTTGGCATTTTCCTACTGGATTAATACCCAATACAAGTCTAAATAATGAATTGTTGAAATTATTCGACAAATTTGGTGCTGATTATATGACACTAGTTATTAATGAGAATTGCAAAACCATTGAAGCTCTAACAAAAAAAGCTGATGAATTGGATAAATTACTGAAACAAGATTCAGGGTTTAACCATTATAACTTTGACTATGAGAGAGTTTTTAAATCAATAGATGAGAAAATGAATATAATTAAAGAAAGGAAAAGCAAAAAAATTGAACATGATGTATTTGCATATCAGAACAACAATGCATATCCCCCACCCCCAAAATAACAGCAATGGGGTTCAAAATTGACTGATAACTCTCTTCTAGTCATTCAAAATGAGAGCCAAGCTTACAACAGGAATGAAGCAACTGATAAAAATGAAAATGTCTTTTTAGACATGGACATATATCCCCCCCTTGAGGAGATCAGAAAGGATACAACAGAAACAAAATCAGTACAACCTCCAAGCTGGGAACAGCTGGCCAGTCAGGGGCGAACAACAATGGAATGGGGTCCTACACAAACAGGGGGAGGGGCAACAACTACAAGGGACCATGGCGAGGTCGCAGGCAATGAGCCCTAACATTCACCCTGAACTTAAAATTCTGACTAATAGAACAAATGATTTTACTGTGTATAATTTTTTGTTTAGAATTTGATACATCTATTTGTGATTTGTTATCAAGGGGGTTAACATTTGTCCCTAATCAGAACATGAATCTAGTTCAATCTATTATTGATCTAAAATTATTTGTGCGTAAAGTTAATTTTTCTTTTTTATTTCAGCCAAATATGCAATTGATCAATCCATTTTATGTTGATAATAAATATAACCCACCACTACACCCCAATTTAGAAATTTTTGAAAAAATGTGCGAATTGGACCTCTGAACTATTGACAAACATTGCAAAAAGGAGGTACAATTTAACTAGAACTGAGAACAATGATTTCAAAATGTTAATGAATTCTAAAAATATCAGGTTAATAAAACCTGACAACGGGGGTGGTATGGTTATTTTTAATAAAAGTGATTATTTACATAACATGGAAGAAATTTTAACCAGTTATACGTATAGCCCAAGTTCCATAAATGAAATGAATGGAGCACATAGGCACATAAGGGGCATTTTATATGATCTTTTTATTGAGAGTAGTATTGATATGGATGAGTTAAATTACATAACTAATGCATCCCAGGTCACCTGTCCTGTTTGGAGTCCCTAAAATCCACAAGAATATTATAAAACCACCCATGAGACCCATTGTCGATGCACAAGGTTCGATAACTAATCCTATAGCCAAATATTTGGATGGAAAATTAAAACAGTTTGTTATGGTAGAATCTCACTTGTGCAAAGACTCTTGGGACTTTCTAACCAGGATAAAACAAGCCCAATTTGATAAAACAGATATATTAATTACTGTGGATGTAAAGGATTTATACTCTGTCATACCACATGGGACTGGTATCAAACGAGTAAATAATTTCCTGACTAAAAGGGGCTTCACAAAGTAAAATCAACCTGTATGAACAACTGCTGGACATTGTACTTAAAAACAACTTTATAATGTTCAATGGTAAATTATTCTTAAAGAATGAGGGAGTAGCTATGGGTTCTCCGTGCGGAGGCCTATACACAAATATTGTCATGTGTGTATGGGAAGAACAATACATTTTTCCATCTCCATTTTTTCAGCATTGTAAGATATACCTACGCTTTTTAGATGATATATTTATTTTGTGGAATGGTGAAGGTATATTAATTGATGACTTTGTGAATTGTATTAATCAAACTATTACTTTTTTAAAATTTACAGCTGTTAAGGATTTTAACCAGATTTCTTACTTAGATGTTCTACTAATAAAAGATTACAAAACGAATTCCTTTATATCAAAAATCTTCCGCAAGGAAACCTACAGTAATAGTTTTTTACACTACGAAAGCTGCCATCCATATACACAGAAACGAGCTGTCCTAAAGGGACAATTCATGAGGGCAGCTAGAATGGTCACTAAATGGGTTGACTTCATATCTGAATGTGAACTTCTAAAAACCATGTTTTTACACAGAGGTTACCCAAATTCTTTGGTGGATGATGTTATACAGGAGGTTCGCACTAAGAGAAGTACTGGTCACTTTAAACCCTTGTTAACCAATGAAACGACTGTGCAAGAAACAAACCCTAATATTTTTATTCCAAGCAACAATGACAATGAACATTCAACAATGCCTAACGCAGAGAACAGATTACTTCTACTAATGATAATAACACTATTAATCGGAATTTTAAGTGTAGTTTTTTACCACCTTTAAATCCGATAGCTCTGCTATTAGATCTATTTTAGAGAAAAATTGGGTTTTTTTGTTGAATGATTCTTTGTTTAGGAATAAATTAGATATGAATCCCCCATTGTGTACAAAAAAAATTAATACCTCAAGAAATGTTTTGAGACTACTTTTAACAACAACTGTCAAGGCTACATGCATAAATGTGGTAGATGTAAATTTTGTAACCTTATTTTAGAAACCTGTGGGGTTCTTGTAAATGGGCAATATATAAAGATCATGGGTAGATTTTGTTGTTTTTCCGAAAAGGTTGTTTATTGTGCTATGTGTACCCATTGTGTGTCATTTTATGTGGGGAAAACAGAAAGGAAATTGAAAAAAGGATGAGTGAACATCTTAGAGCTATTAGAGACAAAGTTGAAAATAATGCTTTAAATACACACAACAGTTCAGATTCATTGTTTTAGATATTTTAAAAAACAATGATGGGGGGGAGCATGGCCATCCCATTTAGAAAAAAATGGAATTGGGGTGGCAAATTCGCCTGTGCGCACATTTTTGGCCAGGCCTGAATGAGTCTCTTCCCTTAACAGCATATTACAATTAAAATCTCTGGAGAGAGAATTTATTTTATTATTTATTTTTCCATCATCAATATTCATTATGGTTATTATACCTTATTACATTTACTACTATATATTTTCTATTATTAGCATTATACTTTAGATTATTCACCATACTTGAAATTCATAATATTTATACATAAAACATACACATTTATACACCACCAAACTATGTGTGTGTTCAATATATTGTGGTCATTATTTTTCATTATCTTAAGTTTATTTTACATTTACAACTATTTACGTAGGTATTACACATACTCTCAGTATTTGGGTTGTTTATTATAATTATATTTTTAAGGTTTTATAATGGTTTTATATGCAATTATTTGAGGTATATTCAGCTTATTCATACAACTACAACTTTTAGATATGCTTCAGTCTTGCGTGTCTAAGGTGGGGGGGTGATTTTGCTGTCATTTTGCTGACGTCACTTTTTTTGCGAAATGGACCAATACTATTGAAAGGAGGGAATTTCAAATGGTTTTATCAGAAGGAAGTGATATTTCTTATTGTCAGAAGAAGTTGGTCAGTGTGACAAACGAAAGCGCTTACCTGGATTCTTGCTTTTTACTTATTGTACTTTAGATTATTTTAATTAAAAGGTTTTCTTTTGCTGCCAGACCGGATTCTACTTTTTCATTTTATTTGGTTTTGTGTAGCTCTTATTGCAAGTTTACTACTATAATCTACAGCAAATAAATCAAAATAACCCTCAGAAGTTTTGGTCAGGCTTAAATAAACTATTACATCCTGGACAAACTTCCACCCCAATCCCTGCATCCACCATTGATAAAACTGTCTGAGACTTCCTCAGGAGGTTTAACTGTTTCTTCACTGAGACAGTTCAAGCCCTAGTAAGCCAACTACCTCCTAGCTCCCCTGGCCATGAGGACACCACCCCTAGTAACCAACTCTCATTCAGATTCCAACCAGTAACCACTTCACTTATCCTTACCTTGATTAAAAAATTAAAACCAACTACACTCTCTGCTGATCAACTCCCTGCCGAGAATCTACAAACAGCAGCTGATGCCACTGCTTACCCCATCTCAATACTAATCAATCGAACTATAGTAAAAGCCAAAATCCCCACCATCTGGAAAATATCCTATGTAATCCCACTTCACAAAGGAGGTAGCTCTACTGAACTATCTAATTATAGGCCAATAGCTATATTATCTCCACTTGCAAAGATTATGGAAAACTGTATTCAGACAACTGCTGCACCACCCAATTCAGAATAACCTTATGGCAGACTCCCAGCACGGCTTCTGACCTCACCACAGCACTACTTCAGCCCTTCTAGCCTTCTCCAACACCATAAACCATAATCGCAATAATAATAACATATCCTCTGCCCTCTTCTTGGATCTCTCCAAGGCATTTGATATGGTTGATCACCAACTTCTAATCCACACCCTGAAAACATTATGTCTAGATACTAAAGCCCTTCAATGGTTCCAATCTTACCTGAGTGGCAGACAGCAGGCTGTCCTTTGGCAAAACAAACTTCCTAACCTCTTACCCAACTCCCCTGGTGTACCCCAGGGTTCTGTACTAGGGCCCCTTCTGTTCTCCAGGGTTCTATACTAGTGCCCCTTCTGTTCTTCATTTTCATCAATGACCTTTATACTGTTAACCCAAAAGTCAGCTGTATCCAATACACTGACTCCACCCGGATCTGCTCGGCCACATCTCCAAACAGAACTATGGTCAGCTATCCAGACCACCTTCAACACAATAGAAAACCGACTTTCTGGACGTTGTCTGATGCTAAATCCCAAAAAAACAAAAATGTTACTTTTCTCATCAACACACAGGTCTACTGCATTCACTTTTACCATAAAATCCAATAATGGCACTATAATCTCCCCAGTCTCCTCTACAAAACTACTAGGTATCATCGTAGATAATCTTAAATTCGACCTGCATGTTAATCATTCCATCAAAACAATCAATAAAAAATAGGGTCACTTTACAGGATAAAAGCCTTCTTAACCCCACCTGCTCGAATTGCCATAGCCCGCTCTCACCTACTTCCAACTCTTCTGTATGTATCCCCTTTACTCTCTAATTTAAACAAGTCTGTCCTTAAACTCTCTATCTGCCACTGGACTACCTTATAGGACACATCACTGTATAAATCTAAACCAGCTTGGGTGGCTAGAACTGCCCAGGTTGATCCAGTATAACCAACTGATTATGGCCCATAAAATCCTTTACAATCCAGACAATACTCCTACACTTAAAAATATTATCCCCCCGTATAACAATCCTAGACCTCTTTGATCTTCTAACAAACTGCTAGTTCAGACTATCAAAACTAGTAACTCAGCTGGTGACTCTCTCTTTGCCAACTCTGCAGGTAGATCCTGGAACTCCCTCCCAGCTATTACTTTACTTACCACCCTGAGTCAATTTAAGATGAGACTCAAACAATATTTCACACTAAACTGGCTATGTCAATGTATCAAACCTAACTCTCCTCTAGAATGAGTTAAAAAATCTGTAATTTATCTTATTTGATTTATTTAATCCAGATTTACATTCGGGATTATCTCTAACCTTGGAATTTGTATAACTTAAGTATGTAACCACTGTACTTTTCTGTAATCTTAATTGCTTACCTTGGAGCTTTTCTCCCTGGGTCTCCACTGAAAATGGACATGTATCCAGACTATCCCGGTCAACAAATGTAAAATAAAATAAATAATTCCAATAATATGCTAACATTGCTTTAATAACTATGTCCATTGTCCTACATGCAAATAATTTCAAAACACAGAACACAGATCAGTATCTTCACTGGTAAGTACCTTCATACCACTGTCCCAGTTACACTCCAGTATGGTGACAAGATATACCATAGGTCCCACAGTTACACTACAGAAAGGCAATAAGATACAACACTGTCCTACAGTTACACAGGCAATAAGATAGACTGTCTCATGGGTGACAAGCTGGAGAAGTTAAACACAAAAAGGTAAATTGGCTAAGTTTAAAATGAGCTGCAAGGGCAGCAAGCTAAGTACTTGCCTATGAACCTATATACCAAGTTACAAATTGTGCAGATGGGATAAATGCTCTCAGTTCTCTGTACAAGGGTTAACAGCCATGTTTTAGGCTACATTAGAAATTATTTGCTTTCCTATGGCTCATAAAATGGTTGGTCAGTAATGTGAAACTATAAAAACATAGACTTCAGGGTTGGTCAGTAATGTGAAACGATAAAATCATAGAATTCAGGCAAAAAACAGTGCATATTTCTTTTCTGAAAAGCAACATGTTTAGTTTATGATGGACACCAAACATTTGAATGCTTTTGTGTCCATACTGGCGACCAAACTGTGGTCAGAGGTCGACTGTGGCTCATTTTATTAGATAATTCATCATTTATAAATGACAGTCTTTTCTGAATGTTATTCTTCTTGCAGTATTGTACTCATTAAAATTTTCAAAGTAAAATGTCTCCAAAAAACTAAAGAAAATGAAGTGGTATCTGATCAAAGTAATTTACAACCTACAAATACAGCCAAGCCAAGGAGGAAACAGATGGCCTTAGAAAGACACGTTATCATCTGCTCATTACAAGAACCATTTAATTCTGAGCATAGGTTCCAGAAAGCCCAAGCCAGGATTCTGGCATAAATTTTAGGAAATAAACTCTCCTACATCAATATGTTTGTAGGAGAGCAATATACTTCTTTCCTTTGTAGCATGAAAGAATTCATGATTTTCTTAGTCTGCTGTTGGAAAGCATTAAAATAACTGTATAAAGAACAACCTGCTTGTCAAATATTTCCTGTTTCAAAACCTTTCTGATTAGATTAAATGCCTCCAGGTGGAAATGCTGCACACAACAAAATTAAAGCAATCATACCAGTTACTCAAAAAAAAAAAAAAATAAAGGACACAAACTATTTGTACTGAATTTCTGGCATATATTGTTATATTATTGTTTTCCTGCACTGATCCCTAAACACCAATAATCATGCAAGACTGTAGACTATAGCACTACATGCTGGAAATCATTGTCACCTAGCATCTCAGTGGGCCCACCGTTCAGAGGGCCTACAAAACTTGCAGAGCTCATAAAGCAGCAGTGATGTATTTAGCATTACAGCGGCAGCTTGTTTAAAATAAAATTAGTCTACAAACTTTGTTAGACAAAGGTCTTGGCTCTAAAATATAAGAAAGCAAACAGCTGAAGTGCAAGTTCATTTTAAAGTATAAGAATTTATTTTAATCAAGTTCTAGGTGCCAAGTTGTGTGTTACAACGGCTGAAAGACAAAAGCTACACAGTGGGATTTGCAGGTGCCTCATCTGAAAGCATGAAAATGACAAAAGGTGTCGGGGCTCACTGATGGGACCCTCTTTTTTGGTGTTTACATCTCACATCTTCAAGCAGAAAGCCATTCCCTCTGGATAACAAAGATTATAGATAACTGGAAACTGGGGTATTTTTAAGTCAATTTATGACACCCAAACCCTCCAGAATGAAGTCTCCCTAGTAAACACTTGGTGTAAACTGAGCTCAAATTAAAGTCGAAAATGTGTAACATTACCACTTTTGTTAGTCAACCCCTCTCCTCATCTTACTGTCAAGGTAACATATCTCTCCAAAATTAGAGACCTAGGAAATTGGCTTGATAGCTTGCTCTCTCTCTCTTTTGACCATCATGTGGCAATGGTTAGGAGAGCCTTTTATTTAGCCCAGCTAATTCCCAAAGGAATAGCATCAACATCTAGAGAGGTGATTGCTCCCATTGTACCAAAATCATTGGAGAAGTCAAGGAAAAGCCTACCGCTGCCTTGCCATTGGTTATACTTTCACAGAGAAAGTGATGTGCTGAAAACAAAACCTCCTAAAGCCATGTATGAGAATCTGGGTGGTTTCTCCAATGCTAACAACAATCAGTTCAACCATTTTAATGGTTGAACTGATGGTTGTTAGCATTGGGGAAGCAACAATCAGTTCAACCATTTTAATGATGGTGCTTAAGATGGCTACAGGCCCAAAATTATTTGTTTCACTGAATGGGCTAGCTTAACTTAAAAACATAATAAAGACTTTCTTCAATAACTTTAGTATGGCATCGTCTCTGCTGAAGTTTTGAGAGAAATATGTCAGGCACTAAAAGTGACCAGTAGTGTCAGGGCTCAGTGGACAGGACCTCTTTTTGGTGTTCACCAAATATTTCCTGTTTCAAATCAGGATACTGTCATAACCAGCTAGGACATGGATTTTAAATTTATGTGGGCTTCTTCCTAGTGTGAATAAACTAATTTTCTCTAGTAGAACTTAACTCAGAGAGGTATTTTGAAGAAGCTGGTATGGAACATTACAGGAGGGCTCATATATCATACCTGATAAAAGGCTTCCAAATAATTTTGAAGAGTTGAGCAATATCAAGGGGAGATAGATACGATATGAAGAACATTACAGCTGTTTCCCTGATTGGAGAGCCTTGTTAGCTATATTCCAGAGCTCTGGTTGAGATATGGGACTGCTGTTACTCAGAAGAGTCTTTTACTTGCTTCAAGAGAATTTTCACTGGAATCTCTGAGTTTTCTGAACTAAAACAGGGAATGTCAACATCTGCCAGCTACATATTTTGACTATGCCTTGGCCCTAGTTATTGTGAGTGCTTAGTTGTTATAGTATCCCATCTTTGCTTCACACATTCTGATGGGACAAGACAGTCCGATATTAAATGGATGGCATTCCATCTGCATTAGCTAGTTCATCTATATTTTGGAGGTAATACAGTACAGACCCATTACTATGTATGTGTTATTTAACACATTCATGACCTAGATGCGTGAGGTTGTGTAGAAGATTGCTATGAGTAAAGAAAAAATAACTGTAGTCACTGTTAGTGAAGGCAGTATGTTATTCACCAGCACTATCAGGGAGTATATGCCAGATACGTTTAACATACTGCTTGGCGGATATCATCATCCAGGATGCTTTGCTTATCTGACAAAGACGTTGATGTGGAACTATAGACATGAAAGCCTTTCTTAGACTGCAGAGCCAAGTGATCAGTCTTTTGCAGTATGTGTATATGAATGAATTAATGCATGTGCATATAGCTTGATTTTTCACTGTTAGTTTCTACCCTTCAAGAATATCCTTCAGATCTGTCTGCATGTGACAAACTGAACACAGACACTCTGTGAAGTTTGAGCTTGTAAATGACATTAACTAAAACAGGGGAATTCTTGCCTGGGAAGCTTGTAAATGACATTCTTTCCTGGGAAGGTGGATATTTTGAATGAACCTAGCTGTCCAGAAATGAGCTTGAGCATTTGTTGTAATTATATATTAGGAACACTATCCAACAAACAGTCGGTTGTAGCATCTACTTCATTAGTGCTTTCTTTTCTGATACTCATGATAGAAATCTAACAGAATGGTCGTATTGCAAACAGAATCACCTGCACTTGGGTACAACACCTTCAGAATATTCACAGATTTGATCCAGTTTCCTCTGCAGTTGTATGCTGTTTAAAACAAAATGGAAAAGAAGTGATGCCTTTCAAGCATGGGATACACTTCCTTCACACTGGACAGCATTACAACCCAAAAGGTTGAAGGAGCATCACGCACACCAAACATCTTGCCATCTGTCAGCTTTAGGTGCAACACCTGCAAAAGAAGGTGAAGAATAATGACCTTACAATAATTTTGCACAAGCGTCTATAATATAAACGTATCCTATGTATTTTGAAAACCACCAAAATATTGACCAAATCTAATGTCTCTGTGCAACTTGTGTATGTTTGCCTGCATTTTCCATGCTAAATTTTCTGTCTGTAAAACTAATTTGTCTAACTGGAAAAGCAACCGTATGGCTTTTGGACTGATATGTCGGTAGAGTCAGAAAATTTTAGCAATTTGCACCAAAATACTTCTGTATGCATCCCCTTTTGCCTCATCGGACAAGATTAAATGTATTAAGCTCAAGTATAAACATGCTCTGGGATTCAACAGTATTTGTGTATCTGTATTCAATACAAGAAACTACAAGATATGTTTGTCTCTCAGCTTGCAATCCATGTTGAAATAACCCTTTGCATCCAGTATTTCGAATCTGTAACCTGCAGTGGGTCATGTGCTTTTCTTTAATGGAATTTCTGAGAAGACTAAAAAGAGAAAACGTATGGAGTACATTAACTAGAATTACAATAGCTTGTGCACCACTGTTCAGCTGAAACTAGATGTGACATGTCTGGAAACCAGAGTATACTGTAATGATGACTATTATAGTGTAATTCATAGTCGACTTTGAGCACTACACCTCACTTTGTAAATAACGTGGATAGACTGCTTAAAATTAATGTGATTCAGTGATCATGATGCTGAATCACATTAAGATTTAATTTACATGTCTAAGAATTGCTAACCCAAGCTGTTTAAACAACTGACTGTGTGAAAGTCTCACAGAACTGTGCAGCCCTCTATGTCCTCTTACACACACACAAGCAAACGTGTGTGTGTGTGTGTGTGTGTATATATATATATATATATATATATATTTTTTTTTTTTAAGAATAATCGCGTGTGTATATGTATTGCGCACACACAAACACACACAGTCGATGTGTAAACTAAATTCCAGAAGGCAACATATGGCACTGTAGTACCTTCATGACGAGCTGTGACATTCTGCTTTGTATGTTTCTGTTGTGATATGGAGGACTGAGTACAGCTATGACACTTTCTGTTGCACTTTATACCAACACAAACCTAAAATACACACACACACCTCACTTATTTATATTCATTGGTTTGTTTTCTTGGTTAGAGCCCTGATCTCCATAGACCTTTTTCAGACTCAGCCTGAGAACTATGTCTGGCTACATGACATTCTCAGAGTCACACAGTTAGGCAAGCAGAGGGTGAGGGAGTTGAACCTTGTACCACTGGACCACAGGAAATTAACAGCTCCTTAATCCTCTAAGCCAATTACCTTTCAAACTAGCACTAGTTTAACAACTAGGTTGACAGCTGTCTAACCATTGCGTACGACATGCTATGTTGATTACTGTCTGACTACAGCTGTGACATTTGATTTTAATCAGATAGGACAGTACTGTTCCCATACTGTATGCTTATGACTGGATCCATGAATTGAGGAGGTCCTACTGGATCTGTGACATTTTGCCAAGTAGTTTAGAGTAAAGTAAAATAATTGTAGAATCTGACAACTATCCATTGCAAGCCATTTTGTACATACAAGTAGCCAAAGCAAGCTATATTTGCAGACTAAGAAATAGAGCTATAAAGACATATCCATGAAACTGCATACAGAACAGGTACAGAAATTCATGTAGAGGGTCACCCTCCAGAAAACATCTTGTAAGCCCGTAATATTTTTGAGGAAAGAGAAGAATGTGCAGTCGCACACAGTGATGGAAAACCTTCCCAAAAATGACAAGGTGTGAGAGGTCAATAAAGCCATTTTAAAAGATAAACAGCTTTCTGTTATTATACATCAAGCAGACTGACTGTAGACCAGAAACTGTGCACAGTTGCTGAACTCTAGAATCGAAAATGTGAAATTACAGAGCTGGATGGTATCCTAAATGAGACAAAAATGTTACCCACACTGAAAAACATTACAATGTATTGATACTGGCCATTTGGACATGGAAATGAGCAAAGAAAAAGCAGATGTACTTCACTGGCTTGGCATAAAACAGCAAACTAAAAAACATTGTTACCATATATTCTTGATATAATGAGAAGTCCTTAAAATAAACACATGATCATGCAAGGCTGTTCCAGAGGGTCAAGCTGTTGTTGTTATGGCTACATGGAATAAACACATTACAAGGGATCGCTACTAATATGGTCTTTTCAGGCTTGGATGACTACTTCCACTTCTTCTGTAATAATTTCAAAAGACAATAGTAAAGATTGCTGTATATATTTCACAGAAAATGACAAGTGGCTATAGTCCACAGTATGGTTCCAAAGACTTTGAAGAGTTTTCATTCCCAAATGCATAGCTTTTTTAATTTTACATGTGCATAATATCTACATAACTGATTATTTGAAAAGACTGTCCAAAACGCCAAGCAAATGTTTGACAAGGCAAATGCAGAGAGAAAAGATATGAATTTAAATCTGCTCAAATCCAGGAACACTCCAGCTGGTTATCTAAAATCAGCTATGAACTTACAGCTTATATAATGTACTGCAAAGGGACAACACAAGTGAAGACATGCAAAGTTCAGTGTTACTTTTGTTGCAAGTCAGCATTATTTATTGAACTGCATTAAATCAAGTACTTGTGATGGTAGAAAGACTAGGAGTCCATCTTGTCTGGTCCATCTGTATTCCTCTTTCAGTTGCCACTCCATCTTCCAGCCTATTCTACGTCATCTTAATGAAATCTCTAGTCTTGCATTCCTCCACCAACTAAAGTATCCTGTTTCAGGTATCAAGTAATCTTCACAAGAAAAGTACTTTCTAATATCTAGAATATATTTTGCACCCTTCATCTGGTAAACATGCCCCTACGTCACACCGTTTAACTGTACTACTTTTTGTGATTACTGTACAATTTTCAGCCTTGAATCTTACACTGTCATGTCATACCAATGGAGACACTTTAAAACAATTTTAGTGCAGATGAAGCTTTCACATGCCATGCAGCATCAGTAAAGTATCAAGGAATAGGGTTCAGCCAATGAGCGAGGAGTAGGGCTCAGCCAATGAGCAGACAGCCAGGAGACCTTTAGAGAAGTATGGAACAGTGAGTAATGCACGGCAGGAGTGAATGAATAAAGCAGCTGAGTCAGGTATGGTATTTCTAAAAGTACAGAGAACACTTCTACTAGTCCTCCCATTCTTATCTTATTCAATGTTTAGTAGCACAATTAATTTGCATTTCCAATCCTAAAAAAACCCTCTGTGTGTGTGTGTGTGTGTGTGTGTTTATTTTTTTAACAGAAGAAACTCAAACTTGATTAAAGGACTCTGGCTATTATAGCAGTGCACTGCAGCCAACCACAAGACAGAGGGACAGAAACAGAAGGCCAGCAGCCCAGTACATCTGGCTAGATGAACTTGAAAGTCCAAAAGAATGGCCATGAACTGAAAAGTTCCAGTGTCCAAAATGGAGTACGTTTATGTATGAAAACCAAAGCTGTATTTTTCTCTGATTACTAGTGAAAAAAGAATTGTGCAACAATCCAGTCTGCTTGTGCATAGTGCCTGTGCCAGTAAAATGCACTTAAATGCAGCTTATTTGCCCTCGCTTTTCCTCCTTGAATTCTTCCCATTTGCATAGTTTATTACCAGTATTTGGCTTTCTTTTTGCTTATCCTACTTGTTGACAAATTTAATTCATTAAAATATACTTACTGGAGGCTTTGGAATATACATTGTTGTGAAATTAATATTTTTTTTCAAATATTTATTTCCTTAAACTGAAAATTAAGTATATACTTTTCTTTGCTTCCTTTTACATTCATGGCTAAATAGAGTCCTAAGACTATCCCACTTACCTGGTTAAGCAAGAAAAGAAGTGTATAAAAACATGACCTGGTCAATTATTGGAATCCATGACACTGAGGCCTTTCAGCTCTATGGAGGTGGAAGTGTGCACCGAGATACAACCATGTCGTTTTAGCTACGTGTGTTTCTAGGATAGCATGGTTTGCCTTATCTTCTATCATTATTCTGAACAGACTTTTTTTTTTTCTTAAAGGAAAGACAACCCTGTAATAAAAGTAAACTACAATGGATCAAGAAGTCATATCAGGCCAGCCTCTCAAATAGTTTGAGTATAAAATAGTAGATTAAGTTATTGTTGAAAAATCCTTAAAAGTAAAAAAAAAAAAAAAAAAAAAAAAAAAAAAAAAAAGTTCTATGAATTGCAAATGCACATAGTTGAATACACACCGACTCATCTTCAAACATAATTATAACAGAGCTGGTAGAAAACATCAAGGACTACCTTGAATGGAAAGTAGTTATTGTTAGGGATGTGAACAAGCACTGCTGTGATCTTTATATTTTAAGTTTCATAAGTTCACTTGCAGCTTAACATGAATGCAACATACTGTCCTTAGTACTAGCCTTAGGCCAATTGAACCTTTTTGGCACAATAGGGCATTGCTCCCTTAGGGGCCTCCACACTAGGCTACAAAATGGACATTATGCCTTACCTGTCTGAAAAAGTTATCTGAGAGACACTACTTAATTTTCTAACTTGTGTGCGCTTTTACTTACAAGTACTGTTACTGAAGCAGACCAGATTTCCCATTATGCACTGTGCTAGCGCTAGTGCAGCATTATTAACAACTACAGCTTAATGCCTGCTTTATGGCTCACAATGTTAACTAGTCACTCCTACGCTAGTCTGCTACTGATAGGGAGTATTCTTCAGGGTTTTCAACACAAAATCGGGATTTGGTTAACTGTCTCGTTTTGTGCATCACATCTGCTAATATTGAGAAAGGTAATAAAATCAGGTTTAATTTGAAGACTGATAAAATACTGTGTTTTCACTTGACCTTTTTCATCCCATAAGCCTGTCCCTGTTGACTCATTTGACCCACACTTCTTGGCATCCGAAGACATTTGGCACAGGAGGTAAGAGCCGAGACTGTGATAATTCAGAAGAATCTGACAGGTTTCATTTCTTGAATGAACTTACACTGGAGTAGCAGCATCTCCCAAAAATGATGTGATGTACATAGTACTTAATTTATAAAATTTGCAAACTGAAGTACAGCACAGACCTAGCAGAACCATCTTCAGGCTCTGCCCAAGGGCAAATGTTACCAAAGAAACAAACTTTAATCAATACCAAAGCGAGAGTACCAATGTAGGGGTAAGTATGCCAGGATGTTATGTAGCATCAATGAACACAATTATAAGATGTGATATGAGAATACAGTCAGTAAAATATGCTGGAAGAGTACCTGCATTCCATCATTAGGTGCGTTTCTGTGTAGAAAATAAAATACAAAGAGCAAGTATTTGAAAAATATAATTGTCAGGCATGCATGATGGAGGGTAGGGCATGGGACAAATGAGAGGAAGAAGGGAAAGTAGAGAGAGAAAACAAAAGGAAAAATAAGAAAGGCAGGGATGGAGACACCCGTGAGAAGTCAGATGCATTTTTAGAAAAGCTATCTTCCTTCCATATTCTGTAGATCCAAGCAATACTACATGGATCTGGGGACTATTTACTGGTAAGGTGGCATGGTGAAGCATCATGTTGACACAGGTCTCTAGCAGTCTATCTAACAAGCCTGTTACTACATTCTTGAGCAAGTTAAGCAGAGTCTGAGAGATGACTGTAAGAGATGTTGGATCTGTGGATAACCAAGTCCAACAGTATTCTTCTGTTTTAACATTTTTTGACAGAATATGAACTAATAAATTGATATGATGTCTTGTTTTTAATACACTATCATATATATTCCCTGTTCCTGACCTGAAATAAGGGAAGCCAATGGCAATGGGTGGGGTGGTAGGTTAGAGAAGTCAGCTGGTGGCTCTGCCAAAACAGTTGAGACTAGGCCTTGCAATTGCCAAGACTGGCCCTAGTTTTCTTGATTGGTTATATATTGTGTCTGCAATGATGGTGATGGCAGGATATAACTAAACATTTTGTCTTCTTGAGGTGTTACAGATCATAGTCACAGAGGAGAGGTTTTAGTAATATTCTTCACTTCAGATGAATCAAGTATCCATCTATCAGACTAGGCAAAAAATAAGCTCAAAAGCATTAAGAAAAGTACTATCGGCAAAGGTGCTGATACTAGAAATGGGGAAGGAGGAATTGAGGCATGGAGAAGCAAGCAAAAAAGTTGTCAAGTAAGAAATAAAATTATTCATAATTTGAATTCTGCAGTAGTACATTTTATACAGCACCTGGCTTCATCAAACCCCTCTAGCATATGTCCCAGACCCATCTAGCTATACATTAGAATTAACTAATGACCATTGTTGGAATGCATTACTTCACTCACAAAATAGGCAAACAGCAATGTGGCTGGATCAATTTCTATACAAACAGTGTCAGTGGCACAAAAGGTTGCAACTCACCTTTGGTGCAGAAGGCTGCGAGTTCTTTTCTCAACCACTTAAAACCATACCAATCTAACTAAACCGATACAAAATAACTCACAGCATTTGCAATGTTTATTGACTTAACTGATAAGCACTTTTATCTGATAATCCAAACTTCTTCATATAATATTCACTTAATTTAAAACAGTTTAAATACTCATGTTTCAATCACATGACTAAATCTACCTTTTCCCATTTGCTAATACACAATTAAAAATCACTGAATCACCACTGTTACAATATTAAAAACACAGTAACAAGATCTTACATCTTTAAAACCACTTAATATTTAAATGCCACATTTCATAGACTTTCATTTTCAATACACTATTAATAGATATAATTTCATTCAATCCTGGTGGCACTGAAGAATTTAAATACATCTGCCACCATAATTTACGCTGCTCCAAAATAATACTCCATGGGCCACCCCTGGGGCTCCATTCCACTTTCTCTAAAATGGAAAATAAGAAATAGTGATCCTCATTGTTCATGATATGCTTGTACAATGCATTAGTCATTTTTGCTTTATTATATATATATATATATATATATATATATACATATATATATATATATATATATATGTATATATGTTTGTAGATGCACTGTTTTAATTTTTGTTCTGTTTTCCCTGTGTAAAATGCATCACAAAGCTTGCAGACTGCAATATATACCACTCCTTGTGTATTGCAACTATATCCATCAGTTAATTTTAACTTTTTCATCGCCACTTTTAAAATATTTCCTGTTTGTATACACTGGCATTGTTGCAAGCTCAGCATTTCATCATTTTATATCGTGTGTAACTATTTTTGTCTGTTGTCATATTATCAAAGCTATTTTTAAAATGAATACCTTTCTTTTGCACAATTTGTGGATGTCTTCCTAACTTTTCATGCATTTCTCTATCATTTTTGATACGTTTCCAATTTTTAATTATAACATCAGCAATAGTTTGGCTTTCAAGGAAATATGTAGTTATGCTGGACTATTAAATACACTGTTGTTAATATTAACTTCCTGGTTGTCTTTACCTTGTATATTTTCTACATTATCTTGAGATCGAACATGTTCATCTCCAACTTCTTTAGATTCACACTTACGTAATAATAGGACATACAGTGGATATAAAAAGTGTACACACCCCTGTTAAAATGCCAGGCTTTTGTGATATAAAAAAATTACACCACAATAAATAATTTCAAAACTTTTCACATCTTTAATGTGACCTATAACTTGTACAATTCAATTGAAAAACAAACAAATCTGTTAGGGGAAAAAAATATAAAAAAATAAAAAATGTACAATAAGCTGGTTGCATCAGTGTGCACACCCTTAAACTAATACTTTGTTGAAGCACCTTTTGATTTAATTTGACTGAATTGTACAGGTTATAAGTCACATTAAAGGTGGGAAAGGTTTTGAAATGATTTATTGTGGTCTCATTTTTTTTATATCACAAAAAACTGGCATATTAACAGGGGTGTGTACACTTTTTATATCCACTGTATATACCTTGAATTCTTTTCATTACTACTTCTTGTTTAATAGAATTTATTAGTGCTAATGGATATCCCCTATTCAGGAACATGTTCCGTAGTAAATAACATTCTTGTTGAAACTCTACAAAGCCCAACACCATCTTTGCTGTCCTTACCATCTGGCCTTTCATAACCCCTGGTTTCTGATAGTACGGGTGGTTACTTGTATAGTGGAGAAATGAATATGAATAGGTTAATCTTCCCATTCTTACTAAAGTTACATCCATTATATTCACTGTTCTCCTATATAATACTGCTACTCATGAGCAACATTCGTTTCCCAAATTCCATTTTATTTCCATCCCATTTTTTTTTTCTGTTTGTAAATTTTTTTAATTTATTAAAAATCATATGGCTTCTAAAATAATTATATCTACATCACATTTATTACACCATTCTAAAATCCCTATCCTTCTTACCATATTAACACTCTTTACATTTACTGATAGGATTCTTAAATTACTTTCTTAATTTAAATTAAAACAATGAATGAGAAGGTCACACTGAAAAACCAATCTTTAAAAACTAAATGAAAACTCCAGCCAAAATGGAACTTCCAGTGAGTGACCTCTCAAATCTCTTGTATCAGAGGCACATGGGATATATGCAAATTATGCTTATGAACACCAGGTGTTTCAGCTAATTGGCAATTCTGAATGCCCATGACTTGTTTTGTCATTTTAATGGACAATTTCAGGTCAATAAAGCCAAACCCCACTAGCTGTTGATATGCATACCAGCTTGGCTAGAGTTTTCATTTAATTTTTATTAATTTAAAGGAAGTAATTTTCATCTCAAACTAATTGTTCATTCTCCCCCTTAGTTTATATTACCTATCACCTATTTCCCTTCTTCTTTTCTTTAAAATATACACCTTTACGTCTTTTACTCTGCTTTTATTTCTTTTACAACTTTCAAGCTTATATATTCATCACTAATTTCCAAATGTCTATCACTTCTCATCCTCTTTCCCTTTATTAATTTTCTTTTTCTAAGTTATCCTCTATTTACATTTACATCTCTATTCCATGTTATTTACCCTCCCTCTTTTTCACTATTTTCATTAAATTCTTCTTTACAATCCATCCATAAATGTCCAATTTACTTACATTTATAACATTCCAGTTCACATCTCTTTACATCATGGCCTATTTTCCCCACATATATACAAGATTTCTTTTTATCACAATTATTTACAAAATGTCCTCCTTTCCCGCAAAAAAAATGACATGTTCTTTGTTGCCCTCATATTTTACCACACCCTTATTTTTCTTCAACATTTATAATACTTGGGATATGCATATTTTTCCATTTCCATTTTTAGGGCAACACTGCAATCCCATTCTAAGTCCATAAATCCCAGTTATCATAAACTTTTTTAATGTCCATTACTTCTTTACATATGTTTTTAAATGTCATTTAAAAGTCTCGCTTTCCATTTCTCTCTATGCATTTTTTTTATCTGCTGAAAAAATGCTTTTCTATACAATTGTTCCAAGGATTGTCATGCTGTCTTTTCCTACTCAAATAAAAAATTTTCCATACCATGAACATTCTCAAAATTATTGTCATAAGATGTCTTATGTTTATTAAAATAAAAGTTCTTGCCTCCTGTAACTTTCACGTCTAAGAGAAGTATTATAGTGCCCCACACTTCAGGTTCCTATTAGATTGTCAAAACTCCTTTTATGCGAATATGAAATCATTGACACGTATTGCACGAAATACATAATCGCTGAATGTGCAAAACCACGAAATTCGAAACGTCAAAGTGTTTTGGTTGGCCCGTCTGCGGTATAGGGTTTGGGTATGTAGTATATAGCGGATATTGGGGTTGGCCGACTATGACCATTCGATACATTAAATTTTGCGGTTTAATGCATTCTGTATTTTCACGGTTCGAGTAATATGTGTCGTTGTTTTGGTATTCGATGTAATGAATTTTTGTTGATTTAATATAGACCCCCATACTTCATATCTATTCAGTTCCTTATTTTCCTTAGCCTGTATTCTCCAAAATAATTATCTTTTCACCGTCACATTTTTTTCTTTTCTTTCTGCTCTACATAACAGCTTACAACTGCTCTGTATATTCTTTTTTTGAGCAGTCCCCCCTTTAAGATAACCTCCTCATCTTATTCTGAATTTTTCCATTATCTTACCGCAGAAGCAACTCCTCAATTTTCAGGATAACTCGGGTAAATCATTTCATGCAGTAGATCATCCACAATCCTCCTGAGTGGAGGCTGGAGGATTATAACAGTATATTCGTCCTTTGTCATATCCTCCAACTCAGCAAACAGATTTTTTTGGAAAACAACTTTTGAATCCTCTATATCTCCACACACATTACCCTGAAAGCTGGCATTCACCTCCACTCCTTCCTCTCTCCTGCCACTGCTCTAGGAGTGAGAAGTGTGCACTTACTTGCCTGCTGTACAAACCATGATTAGGATAAGTTCCCTGATGCCCTAGCTAAATTTCCCCTGGTAGTACAAATATCACCATGGGCATTCCCTGAAAGAGTCTACTAGTCTAGTGGGAATAACCCTGTCAACAAAGAATAAATAAATAAAATATGTGCTTCATACTACAGAGATAACTAGATTGCTAACAATTACGGGCTGCATCATACATAAATGGTGTAGTGGCTGAAGGAGCAGAATAAAGAGGGCGGCACTGGTAAGGCAGCAGACAGATGGAAATCAGTGAATGAGAGTAAGACACAATGGGTCAGTCAGAGGAGGAAAGGAGGGTAATGAAGAAAGAAAAGGTGGGAAGAGCAAGTTATGAACTAGTAGAGTAAGATGGACTCTGTTGACACATTTAAGACTGATGTGGAGACTGAAGACCTTTAATGTTGAACAATTCCCTACTAGCACAAGGACATATTTGCAAAAGATACAGTAGAATTTTACGAGTGCACACCTGAACTGATTTTAGACCAATAGATATGTTTTTGTTTTTTTTAATATAAAAGATGCTGTGCAAAGAGTGAAGATTTAATGATTGATTAATTAATTTAATAGTTGTTAATGAAATGGTTTGAATTCATTTTTCAGGTTAAAATGTAAATACTAAGTAATCAGTAATCTCACTTCCTTGTGTAGAGCAACTGCTATTTCTTATACATGGTAGCCTGTACGTAATTGTGAAAAAACATTGAATAAAAGCACAAACAGAAGAAAGATATGAATGCATCTCACAATAAAGACAAAACATTTTTATATCATTGCCTCATTTTGTCACGCTCTTTTGTCTGATTATCCCACAATATTACTTAAGTACAAGTTACATGCAAATTGCATGCTAACTAGATTGTAAGAGTCTTGGCTGGATGTACCTGCTTTTCAAGAGTCATTGTACCAATTTTCAATGTACGAAGGTTAACAGTTATGCCCTAAAACCTTCATCTAGATTTTTATTTTACACCCTTAATGTAAATTCAGCTCAACACTAGAATTTAATTAGTGATAGCACAGACTGGGAAGAAGACATTAGCCACAAGCAGAAACGGTTTAAAAAGTTATTATAAAGCATTTACAAACTAAAGCAGTTCTATTATTATGAATTACTCATAAGCAAACTATCGGCAAAAATTTCACAATCAATCCTTTCATCAATACCGTCAGGTACAAATCCATACAAAGCTTTCTTCATCCAGAGCAGTGTCTCAATTCATCTAGATGAACCCCTTATACTACATACCTTGCATTTGCTTATCCATTCTGATACTATACTTTTCTCATGAGCTAAGCTACTAGAAAGGAACTGTTTGCACACTAAACTGCTGTGGAAAAAAATAAATAAATAAATAATTCAGACTCAACAGTGAAGCAAGTTTCCTGTCATATGCAGCTGAACTCTCTCCTGCTCCCCATCATACCTCTCAACTGTCCAGATTTTCACAGAATGTCCAAATTTTTGCCTCATATTTTTGGTCTGTTCCTCATAAAATGTGTTTTCTGGCAAATCACTGGGATGATCTGAGGACTGAAGTCACCAAATAATGGCATATATTTGAGTTTCAGACTTCAAATCCTTCAGAAAATGTATGTTAACACAACCCCTCTTACTCTAGCAACTTTCTAAGTTTATAAGAGCAATATTTAAAATCCTTCCCTATTTTTGGGCCTTTGCTCCCCATTTTGTCAGGCTCCGTCCAGATTTTTTGCACTAAAAAGTTGAGAGGTATGCTCCTCATTTTGCGTATCATAAAATATACATCAGGCACAGCTTAACAATTCACTCCAATTAGAAATAGACATTTCTGGAGTGGTTCTAATAAAACTAAATTTCTGCTGTAGAATACTTTATTATAATACTAAATGCCTGCAGTGCTAACTGTACCTGTAGTACATAAATGTCTGCAGTGCTGTATTTAAATGCAATGCAAACCGGTTTGTATTACTGCTGCAGAATCACACACATTTGTACGATGCTTCTGGGGGGCTCCAACCATATGCATAAGCAAAGTATGTGGGCTCCCACAGCTTTGCTTCCCTCCCTTATTTTTTCCTGATCTGAATATCACTACATGTCCCCGGGTACCCATATCATGCCTTATCTTCCCACCTCTCCCAAATGGAGAAGAGATTTAGCTCCTAAAATCATGTCTTACATACCTCATTTCCCTTTTTCCTCTGCTAGCATTATAGCCTTTATCTGCACTTTCTGGACCAACCTAATAATGTTATTCCCTTATTAGTACCACAAATTAACACATTACTCCAAGTGGTGAATAACAAGGGAGCTTCAGATGTGAAATATAAGCTTACTATCTTTGGACTCCATTTCCCTAAGGAATATAGCCCACCATACTCTTTACCTTGATGACAAGTTTATAATTCTGCATCTATGTGCTACATTTTATTGCTACTATCACAGGAAGGTTTCTTTTCTGCTCAGCTTCTCGTGTACCATAAAAATGCAAGCTCTGCTTAGAGTGAACTGTGCAAATAGGGGGCTTATATATTTATATGCTGAAGACGTACTTACAGTAAGTTTGTCATGTGGTAAATTTTTATTTTCTCAAGAGCCAAATTTGAATAAAGAACACATGGATGTTAGCCACATCCACAGTCTCTGTTTTATTTATTCACCATCCAACCAACACATGGTGTCAAAAGTGAAAAAATGTTTACCGAACCGCCATGAGGAAGGCATATAAAAAAACACATTACAGTGAAACTCAGACTTCTCAGCTAACTCACTCTAAGTGATAAATTAATCCAATTTTCCTGATTAGCACGATAATTCCTAATAGTTGCAGATAAGATACTGTTCTAGTAGGAATAATGCTCCTTCAGCTCTAAATAAATAAACTGTTGAAACAAACATTTATTCAAACATTTTAGCAGATATGATTCTTCACTGCTGGCAAATATTGTTTTTAATTGACACTATGTAGTGTCTTAAACAAAACAGGATGTGGTACAGCCTCACTGACGTGCATATTACAATTAATATTTGTCTAAGAAATGTGCACCACAAGACAAGCAAAACATTGTAGCTAGTTGATCGGTTTTAAAGTTACAGATGAAGCACAAGACGTATTTATCTAGATTTATATTTAAGTAGTGCAGAGCATCCTTTAAAAGTATAGTAATGTACAAGCACCAATGCACTCCATTATTCATATTTACAAGGAGCCATTAATAGGTAACGCATACCCTTTGCCTACCCTAATGTACTAGTAGCCATGAATTACTTATAGTGGAAACTCATCCAAGGTGCTTAAAGGTTAAGTGTTTAAAAGCAGCATTGTATATTTGTCAGAAGCCATAAAATTGCAAGCAGTGCATTTAAATGTCTGTTATAAATTTGCTTATGAAGACTATGGTTATTTATTAGTATAGCAGAGTTACCAAACCAACTGATTTTGCTATGTAATATATAACTATGTACAGAAACCTCTGCATGCTCATGGGTAATATTTCCTGGGGCGCACTCAGAAAGCAATAAAAGATTTCTATAGTAGATGCACATTTTATTTACTTTATTTAACTTTTATCATTGTTGTCTGTCTGGCTTTAGTCAAAAAGCAAACATTTTTAGCAGAGGCCTGGAGAGAAAAGCTCCAAAATATTAAACATTTTTAAACAGACATTTAAGCAATAACCGACAACGTGGTGTGGTATATTGAAGATTTACCCATGGTTGGTGTGGCTTAATCACGAGGTCTTTGTATAATGGCGGATTACTGTTCTTCCGCCAGTTGTGGTATACTGCTTCTTCGTTTTGATGTACTGTGCATGTGTATGGGGACTTGCATTCCCATGCATACCCAGTACATCAATGCTTTGAAACAGAAGCAACAGACAAAAGAAAGTCTCCGTTTTCTCTCTTTTTTTTTTTTTTTTTTTTTTTCTTAAATTGTAAAAGAAAAAAAGGTTTTGGTGTACTTTATACCAACGGAAAAAAGTCCAGGCAATAGGACCTTTTTCCATTGGTATATTGTGGGATTTACAACAGGCACACTGGTTGGGCTGGCCAATCACCATGCACATTTTTGAATATTAATAGGGAGTCATTGTATAATCAGAAATAATACACTAGTAGACATTAAATAATATACAAATATGCATACTGTGACGACTGTGCCCTGGCCCAGCAATCAAGTAGCCTCAATCCTCACCACTAACACTAGGGAGGTAGTCTCCTAGAAGAGGAAAGGATAATTAATACACACAGTAAAGTACAATTTACCTTATGTGCATACAGAGATCACAGTCAGTCTGGGGCTGGTTGCTCACTTGCTCATCAGGTCCCCAATAAGACTCCCACTGGCACAGCTATAGGGTCCAGGTCTCAGCCTAACTGGGCAAGCTAGAACCTCCAGTACCCTCTCTGTCCAACCAGCGCTTCGTGTCCCTGCCCAAGTAGCTGAGACAACACACACACTTTGAGATAAGTATTTATACAACTTCACAGACACTCCTGGGAAAGGCTGACACAGATTCTCCAGCTGTGCCCCTTTACCCAGACTATATGGTAGTAATTACTGTCACCACCCAGTTAATAATATCAGCTACTAAAAGGCCCTTAAACGGGTGCCCAATTATTACTGTGCAATATTAATATCCAATGGTAATGTGACTATACAGTCTATGGCTTATTGGAAGGGCTTAGACAGTAAACTCTATAAATATATAATGTACTCTAAAGCATACTTCATCTCTACACACACCAGCCACAGATAGAAGGTTTTAAAAGTATTTAATAATAAATAATTAAAACACAAGACAAATTTACTACACCACAGAGATATCTAAGAGTTCACAGATTACACAGAAACTTAAAATAATACAGTAGGACAGGTCTGGTTTCAAAGAAAAATACTTAATTAATCTTTACTAGCTTTAACTATTCCTACAAGATATCACAGTGCTAAAAACTTACATGTGAGCATAAGCAAAGTGCTGATACGTTAGATGTCCAGATCAAAATGCTCCTCATCTCTTGTGAGAAATAGTATTTAAACATTACTAACAAACATGTCTCTAAGGCCCTCCCAAAATTACATCATTTTTGACACTTAGGTTTTCACAGTATTCATATTGCATCATCTTAACACCTGGTCTGAGTTCTCAGGCCAAAAACTGCATTATTTAGCAATCTAACACCCGCACAGAAACTTACAATAGAAGACATTCCACATGTATATACTAACAGAAACTAAAGCAGTAAAGCACCTTCCACATCTAAATTCTAGTCATAACCTTTAGCCTAAAACAATGGGCATGAAATCTTCATCAAGCCGCCCTTGGGCCAAATTCTAACATGAAAGGATACAACATGCTTCACTGGGCCAGTAGAGTGCAATGTTGTCACATATTTTGCAGTTCCACATTTCACAGTGTTTTCTTACATTTAAAAACACAAGCATGTATTTTACATTTATTTATATAGTTGATAGAATTATGTAACAAATTCTATTTGACTAGGCTGGCAGCCTTCGCCCATCTCTCCCCAGTCGTCACAAATACATTTACTAATTATATTACATTCATGTGAAATAAAGGCAACTATTACAGTATAAATAATACTTGTGCATTAGTACAGGTTGAACACAGAGTTGAACAGGTGCATTAGTGAGCTTGAAAAATACATAACAGATCATGTGATTAGCACTTGGAAAATAAAATGGAGATGAGGAGGAACTGGAAGTGCAGAAAATGTTAATGTAGTTTAGAGGTTCATAGGTAGTTACACAGCTTGCAGTTCAGGAAACCATTGAGGTTCCAAGTCTAAATTTTCAGTTGCCACTATGCACTGTCTGCTTCAGTGACTTACTCGAGGTCACACAAAAGCAAATAAGGGATGAGGCACTGAAACCCTGTACCAAAGGAATTGCAGCTCACAGCCTTAACCCTCTGTGGTGGGGTATAAAGCAGTTTCAGAGACAATTATGTACATGCCCTTATAAGGTTTAGAGGTGGGGGTGAGCAGTGTCACAAATCTGTGTGCATGGCTGAGTAATGGTAGTAAATCTATTCAGGTATTGATGAAGACTGGTTGTGGGGCATAGGATTCTGAATAAAAATAAATGGTTTGATGATATGGAAAGCTGAAAATAACATTGGCATTTATCCTGGAAATATACAGGAGCAGGTCCACTGATTGGCTAGGTAAAGGTTTAGTTGAGTTTTAAATAGTTTTGCATTCTGAAGGGATTTCAGTGATAACTGGTTCCATGGTTAAGCTGTTTGGATATAGACAGTAATCTGCAGTATTAGATGGTTTGGCTATAGTGAAAAGTGATTTTTCTCTGGAGTGTAAAATTCTATTCTATTGGGGGAGTAGTGCTATAATAAGTTGTTATGGTTGGGCAATTTTCTGTCATAGTCTGTGTATTTTAGTTAGTTAAGAAAGAGTTAGGTGATCTAGTTCTAACCAGTTTAATTCTCTGAGGGCTAGACAGCAGCGTGTTCTATTTTTATAGTTTATTTGTAAATTTGTCCATTTTATTAAAACATTGATCACGTTTGTACAGTAGTGATACCCAAAGGTCAGTTAAGATTGAAGCAGCACAGAGGAGAGATGGCAGGTAGAAAGTAGAGGCTCTAGGTCTTCTGGCTATGTCTGTATCCTCTGTATACTGTACCTAGGTTTTGAAAAATGTTTTTTAACCATGTCTAATAGATGGTGATCAAATTTCAACTGGTCGTCTGGGATGGCACCCACTAATTTAGTGTGGTTTACTTGTTCCATCATGGTGTTGGTAGACAGGATTGTGAACAGTCTTGTTTTAGTAAACGTGTTTTGGGGTAGAGAGCAGTAATTTTGTTTTTCAGGGTTTATAAGTAGTTGTGAATTATTTAGACATATTTCAATTGATAAGGATAGTTGTAAGGTCTTGAAGTTTAGAAAGAGATTTGGCAGAGCAAATTAGGTCAAGTCATTAGCATATTGAACTAGGGTAGCATTTTTGTAGTAGTGTAGAGGTCATTGATCAATATTTTGAAAAGTATGGGGCCTAGTTTTGATCCCTGTAGAACCCTGATAGTGACTGATAAGAAGGTACAAAATCATTTTTCTGTTTCACTGTTTGTATTCCATTTGAGAAGTAGCTATGGAGCCACTGTACTGAAGAATTGGTGAGCCCTAAGGATGGGAGTTTACGTAAGAGCTTCTGGTGGGAGAAGGTTAAAAAAAAAATTTTTCTGATAAGTCTAGGAAGATGGTGGAGAGTAGGCTTCTGGCATTTCAGTGGGTGTTGACAATATTAAAAAGTCAGCATAGGAGGAGTTGTGCTGTGATGAAGACAGAATGCATGTAGAGTTGAAAAGTTGTGTATTAATACATTTTTCTAATACTTTTGATAAGGGAGATAAAATGGCAACTAACGTATTGCTGGAAAGATCTGAACTGATTTCACCCTTGTGCAGTGGAATAAATGATTTGGATTTTATTTTGAGATACAGACTGCTTTATCAGAACCAAAACTAGACACTCAACAGTCTTAAGCTGCTGTTTTACGGTATTCAACAGGTAGAGTAACAGGAGCAGCTGTACTAGGTGTTAACATTTTGGGGTATTTTTGATATCTGTGTGAACCTCTTGGAAGGAGAATTGTTATTTGAGTAGGGACATAATGAGCTTGATTAGTTACCTGGTTTGTTAATGATTGTTCTGTCTGTATGAAGTGTTTACTGAACTGGTTGGCTATGCTATCATTTTGTTTGTGTATTTGGTGTTGGCTGTGTAGTTTATCTTGGATTTAACAGTTTATTGCTTGAGGCCTAGAACAGCTTTGGTTTATTACTGTTTATTTTGATTGGTTGAGTAACAGGTTTTATCATCTTGAGTGATAAGTTGTTTCATTAGGTTTCTTAGTTCTCCATATGGTAGTAAAGTAGGAGTAGTTTTAATTTTTTGTCCAGATCTTTCATACTTTCTCTCTTTGTTTCATCAGTTACTTAACTGCTAAAGACAGCCATGGGGCAGGGCTGGCTATGATTCTTTTATTCTGAGGGGGTCTAGTGTGTTTAGAACACCTAGGAAGATTTTATTGAACTCAGAAACAGCATCATCTACAGGGAGACTTTTTAGTGACTCTAAATTAAAGAGATGTTAGTATATTTATAAAGGTGCATTCATAAAGAAGTAATAAGATTTCTTACTGAGCTGAAACGATGTGTTTAGAGACTGCTGCTTTGGTACCTTATGGTATACATTGGTAAGTGTTCACTCAGGCTGTCTGACAGGGTCCAATGCAATATTTAATTTATAGAGGATATTAGGATCCATTTGAGGGTTTATTGGCTACGGCTTTATTATAGCTAGTTATTACTAGTGCAGATCTTGGTGGTAGTAGCAAATATTCAAACGAGAACTTAGAAGGCCGAAGTGGAGAAGGGTTCCATGTGAACAGCAGTTGAACATGGATCAGTCGGTCCTCTGAGATAGTTGAGCACCATTCCAAAGGGATGGGTGATGGCCTCTGCTGCCCTTGGCTGATCGAAAGGGAGTCGGGTTCAAATCCCTGAATCTGGAGCGGCGGAGATGGGTGACTCACGGCATCCAGTGCAATGATGCAAATGATCCCAGAGAAGCTGGCAGGGGCCCCTGGGAGAGTTCTCTTTTCCTTGTAAAGAGCAGGGCACCCTGGAATGGGTTTGCCCCAAGAGAGGGGCCCATGCCCAGGAAAGCACTGCAGTTCCTGTGGTGTCAGGTGAGCTCTCGCCAGCCATTAAAAATCTTATGGAGAGGGTTTAAGTCTTGGGCTGGGTCGTACCCATATCTGCAGTATGTCTCCAAGGTGAACAGCCTCTGGCATATTACATCAATGTAGGTAATGGAAGTCGACAAACTAGATCTATAACTTCAGGATAAGTATAGTCTCTAAGGGTTGGGTTGATTGGGTGTGAAGCAGGGCTGGGAGTGCACTACAGCTGGATGAGGTGTCACCCCCTCACCAATTCCCCCCCTCCTGGGAGGGGCTGGGGGCACAGCGGCGGTGATTCTGGAACCGCATCAGGCCCTTCATGTAGATCACCCCAACTGTAGCAGGTGCTGGTCCCAACCTGTGTCCCCCATCATCCAGCAGCTGACTTAGAATGGTGCAGACCAGGGGAATCTGACTGTTTAATTAAAACAAAGCATCGCGAAGGCCCAAGACAGGTGTTGACACAATATGATTTTTGTCCAGTGCTCTAAATGTCAAAGTGAAGAAATTCAATGAAGCATGGGTAAACGGCAGGAGTAACTATGACTCTCTTAAGGTAGACAAATGCCTTGTCATCTAATTAGTGACGCACATGAATGGATGAATGAGATTCCCACTGCTCCTACCTACTAATCTATTGAAACAATAGCCAAGAGAATGGGCTTGGCAGAATCAACACGGAAAGAAGACCCTGTTGGGCTTGACCTGGTTGGATTTGCAGCTTGTACAGTTTGCCAATATACATCATCATCTTCATCTAATATTATGCTTTCATGAGGAATTTTGAGGAAGTCCAACAGAGAATATCTTCCAGTATTTTAGCATTGTTACCTGGGAGCATGTAGATACCCATGACTGCAACTGTTTAGTGAGTTTTAAGGTTTTGCATGGTTAATATGACTTCTGATTTAGAGAAAGCAGGCAGGATGTAGGGAAAAAGGTGGTGATAACTACAACAGTGTCATTGCCAGCTTTTTTGTTGGCTTTGCCTAATCCAATCATGTTATAGCCTAGTATGGCAATTCCTTCTTCATTTTTTTTTTGTTTTTGTTTCATGGCAGAACCAGGTTTATATGGCTACTTTCCATGCATGCACTTCAGGGAGTTTGTTATAAATACTTCATAACTTGGTGTGGTATTTATGAAGGCCAGGGTGGGACTGATGGGGAGATGGTAACATAAAGAAGCTGCTGAGGATATGCTGTCTGGTACCTGAATATGCTGAGTCAAGCCTGGGTTTGGTATCACTGCAAAGTTTTAAGACTATGAAGGAATGAGGGTGCAAGTAGAGGCATTTTTGCTTAATTTCATGTTTAATACCCAATTCATGAGTAAAAGACTGTTGGTTTGGGTAACTGTACTTGAATAGTAGGATATACAAGTACTGATCTAGACAGGGTACAATTGGGAAAGGAAGTTCAAAAGTATTTTGCTAGGAGGACACAGTAAAAGAGTTTTGTTATAATTGTGAGGGTAATAAATGTTGGTAGGGTGTTAAGTGTACAAAAAGGAGAAATGGACTCGTACATCTCAACTGTACAGATTTTCACAGAATGTTCAGATTTGTGCCCCATATTTTTGGTCTGTTCCTGATAAAATTTGTGGTTTTCTGGCAAATCAGTGGAGAAAAAAGTGACTAAATAATGACAGACATTTGAGTTTAAGACTTCATATTCTTCTGAGGGTGCATGGTAATGCAATACCATTTATTCTAACAACCTTCTAAATTTATAAGAGCAATATTTACAATTGGTTCTTTGCCTCATTATTTTTGGCTTCGTCCAGATTTTTTTGTGCTAAGAGGTTGAGAAGTATTGAAGCTGTACCAGTAAGAGGAATTGCAGGAGAAACATTTTTCTGAAACGTAAGAAACAGAAGGACTTGAAGGATAGAGGATGTAGTTAAGATAGGAAGTAGGGAGGGAATGTTTGGGAAAATCAGAAATGCAATATAAAATAATAGATTGTGTTTAGTCTTTAGGCTTATATGTGATTTTGAGATTTGTGGGTATTTAAGAGCATACGTGTAGGGAAAAATGTGAATGAGGATGAATTTATGTGGCGTGAGGTCTGCTAACAGTGTAGAACAGGTATGGGTAAAGAAGGTTAATAAAGTAAAAAGTGCTGATTTAACTGTGGACGGAGGGAGAGAGATTGAGGGTAGAAGGGTATAACCAGTACAGATTGAGGATGGAAGGGTGTAAGCAGTACAGATTGAGGGTAGAAGGGTATAAGCAGTACAGATTGAGGGTAGAAGGGTATAAGCAGTACAGATTGAGGATGGAAGGGTGTAAACAGTACAGACTGAGGATGGAAAGGTATAAGCAGTACAGACAGAGTAGAAGGATGTAAGCAGTACAGATTGAGGGTAGAAGGATGTAAGCAGTACAGACTGAGGGTACAAGGGTGTAAGCAGTAAAGAAAGATGGTGATGTACCAGACAGCAACATATACTGCAAAGTGTGCTGACAGTAACAGAAATTACCAGAAATCTACTTTAATATATATTACGTGCAATTTAAAAAAACATGTTTCAATAATTTGCAAGTGCATCCTAAAAATCAACCACTGAACTGGTTCTTGGATAATGGGATGCAGTGCTAACAGTCCACTGACTCTTTAGAAACAAGATAAATACTTGTTGCTATCAGCTGTCATGATTAGTGGAAGCAAACAACGTAAACAGATATTTTACAAAATCTGTCAAATGCATGCACAGCCAAATGCATGTGTTCATGAGTGGTTACTTGGCTTGCAGTAAAGGGAACCACTGAGAAGCCCAATCCAAATTCCTAGTTCCTCATAAGCACGGTCTAGTTAAGTGACTGCTCAATGCGACGCAGTAAGAAAATGAGGGCTGAGGGAATCAAACCCTATACCACAGGAACTACAGTTCACAGACCTAACCACCTGCATCAACTGCCAGACTGTTAATACTTTTACTTAAGAATATAATTTGGCCCTCACATCACACACTTTGTATTTTATGTTAAACATATTCCAAAGTGCACCTCACTGTTTGAAGGAAACCCTGGCAACCTTTCACCACTTTCACCAATGCTACATGGAGCAAAACATGAAATGAGATTCGTGCCCTTTCTACTGCCACATATTTCATGGGAATGGTGTAAGCTGATTACTAGCACAGGACTCCATAATATTCAACTTATGTGCATAAAATATACAAGAATTCATCTTCACTTAGGCCCACAAATAATTACGAAGCTACATTTTCTCAGGCTTATTCCTGCTTAGTGCATATGTTCATGTGTCCACCTTTTTCATCCAGCTATCTCGTGTCCTATTCATTCCTTCCATCCATTCACAGGTATCCTCATTTCACTGTCACTTTCTTGTTTTAACTGTAATGCAAAAATGCACTACTGAAAAATTTTATTTTCTATTCCTTTTAGAAAATAAATTGCATTTTGCTTTGCACATCCATTCTTTGAGCATTACATTAAAAATTGTGATTCTTTTACTATTCTTTTACTATTTCTACCTTGGTTGTGTTTGACATGCTATTTGCCTCAGTTTGCCAACTGCTGACCGATACCAATAATAATGTTTGAAAAACTACATTTTGCTTCTGGTAATTTCTTTTGCACTTCTTGACCCAAGATAAGCATTAAGCAATGTAAAGGGATTTGAAACAAAGTAACATAGGTGGTATATAATGATGAGAGCCTTGCTTTATAGCCCACGTGACCCCGGTTGGATTAATGGTGCTTAATGGCACTGGCGAATAGGTGTACCCATCCGGGAGCACAGGGATTTCAAAGAAAATGGACGAAGGCTGCCACAATTCCAGAGGGTTGCATTGCACTGATAATTATAGGGGGTGGACTATCAGTTCATCAAGCCACCACCCAGTAGCAACCTTCATTAGCAAGGCCATGGAAGCATGTCCTTGTACATGGAGGAGTGCTCCAAGTCCTTCAGTGATGCAGGTAGCCTACCTCCCTGCCCCGGGAATGAGGTCAAGATGACATAACTGCCTTCAGTTTCCATGATGCTGGCTAAGACACAAGCAACCCTAACAGCTGTCTGCACAACAGACCACCCAGATATCTCCTCCACCTGTACAAGTACTGGCTATGGAGGGAACAAGTGGGATAAGCCTGATAGGGGAACGCATGACAGTTGTCAGCCAGAGGGTCAAAATATCTAGGAGAAAGTTGACACAACTGCAACAAGGAAATACAAATGCTATGCAAGCGAAAGCCAAAGTAGCTCTGGTTGCTGTTGTTCAACTTCTCTTGAAATGTAATTTTATGCCAAGGCAGCACATGCAGATTCCTTCACTCATTCTGCAGTACTTATAGATCCCTCTGAGTCATAACATTCTGCTTTTGTTTTAAACTGTCACATGGAAACACTAATGGAGTTTAATATCATTCCATGTAGCAGAGTAGACGTTCAAATCTTTTAAATATTTCAGTATGCCACAGCAACCAGAAATATTACAAAACTGAATACTCAGAATGGTTGCACTTTCTGCAGAATATAATGCATTTCAAAGACAAGCCCTCCCTGTAAAAAAAAAAAAAAATAAAATAAAATAAAAAAAAAAGGATGCTTTCTTTGCTTCTGTCAGGGATTTATTTGTAAAAGTAAGGACAGAAGCAAATGCTTACTTTGGGTATTTAAGTAGTAATCAATCAGTAGAAAACTTTTATAGACATGTTGAATTATATGTGCATTCGTGAATATATTCACTTACTGAAAGGAGGAGAAAATAAGTCTATCGAGTCTACTTTTTAAATATATTTAACTCTCCACCTCCCTCTCCTCAAGTATTGCCTTTTCCCTAGCCCTTTCTTTACCTGTCCATTCCCTTAAATGGTAGTATGGAATCACTTCTACTACCAATTGCGACAGACAATTCAATGAGGCCAGAATCCTCTTACTGAAGTACTTTCAAGGGTCGAGAAAGCACCTAGCTTGTTTTGATCTACTGCACACACCCCTGCTTTTACCCGCTCTGTCCTTCTTGCAAAGTATGAGCCCACCACATCTCTGTGATATGATTTTTGTGCACCAGTATCATAGAACCCCTTCTTCTGGTCCGCGAGTGGCTTCCTTTCCCCTTTCTCTACTGTACCCTTCTAATCACTTTCCTAAGGACTCTCTAAAACAGCCTGACGTCCCTCAATTTATATGGCCTCTAGAATTGCCCATGGTAATTGAGGTGTGGGCTTGTCCAAGTCCTGGTATAACAAAATCAATGTTTCCTTGCTTTTGGCATTTTCCCCCTTGAGAATATACCCCCAGTATTACCCTGCTGCCACATTATGCCTCAGGTAAACCAGTCCAGAGGTGACCAATGTCCTCATATCCTTTTCCTTCTCTGCTGAATAAGTAATGACCACTTAACTAGGAGACAGAGTCTTGTTTTTAGTGACATAAAATAAACAAAACTGAAGTGTTTTTCAGAGACTACACACAATATATCCACACATAATATATTTGCATATATATATATATATATATATATATATATGCTTGTGTGTGTGTGTGCATATATGTACTAATAATTCTAAGTAACCACAAAACCTCACGCTGTTGCTTTATGCCTCTTGATACAACACCCCAGCTAGCCTTATGCAAACCATACAATGAAGAAAGTTGAGATTATGCTTTCTGACTCCCAGAAAACAGATGTGAAATCTGATCACTCCCAGTATATGTGGCATATGAGAGAACCTCGAGGAAATTTGTGTTAGAGCTACAGACACCTGCCTGTCACAGCCTCTTTTTTTTTTGTTAGATGGCAATCACAATGCCAATGCCTGCTACATTGTTACCTGTAAAATTTAATTTTATTGCTGTCACTGTTTAGCAAACCGTTTTGTTGTTTCTACCGTATTTACTAGTATTTTTTTCACCGTTTTAAAGCTATCTGTTCTGCCTGCTGTAGTTTTCCCACCAAACAGTACTTAAAATTAACTGATCTCTTAACTGTTTAAATCATTCTTTAGAGCCTCCTGGCTGACTTTCTGCTGTTTTAAATGTTTTTCAGTGTCCCACTGCTATTTTTCTGCTGTGTTAAATATTCTCTAGTGTCTACTTCTGCAACTAGGGTAGCTAGTATCTGTAGCATAGTCCAGATCCAGGCCTGCTGCTTCTGGAACTGTTTGTAGAGGATTGTTTGTTCCAAGCACGGTTTCCAGGCCATTTTGGACTAGAAGGGGCCTATCTGCATTTTTGCGAAAGAATTGCGTTTGATTGGCACCTGACTGGTAAAGGCAGGTCGGTCTAGGACTTGGAATAAGCATCCTCAGTGGTTCATTTGAATTTTGTTAGAGTTTTTTTTTTTCCAAGTTTTAGTTTCTTGCATTTAGGCTGTGCATCTGAGCAAGTTTCTACTTGTTTGCTCATCACGCATCACAGCGCACTAACTCACAACTGTGTGCCAAAGTTGGACAGTTAAAATCAATAAATTTTCCCTTAAAACCCAGGGAAAATATCCATTCAACGAGCTCCTCCGTGATTGTTTCTGAAAAGCCACCCTTAGTGACAACAATCTTCAACCTAGCATTATGGACACTTGAACTACTCTTGTTTCTCCTACCAACCTTGTTGACTTGGTTGTCTCTTGCCTCCCCCATAGTGCCTTTTTTAGGCAACGTCTCAAAAAAAAACATTGCTGATGTGAAATTAACCAATCAAAATAAGGGTCATGCTGATAAATTATAAGAGCTTAAATTAAAAAAAAACTGCACTCCCTGGAAGCACTTCTACCACTAGAAGACTTGGATGTCTGTGCAGTCACAAAAACCTGCTTTAAGGCCTCAGAGAATAGTCCAGCCCTGCAAGGCTACAATGCCTTCCAGACATTTACACCATAAAATGAACGTGTGAAAACCAAAGGAGACAGTGTTTCAAACTACATTAGAGGTAAATTCACCTCACGTCTAGTTAGACTGGACAACTCCATGGAGTTACTCCAGGTCCAGGTTATGGTGAGTAAGACCCCCCATTCAAGTCCTAGCCAGATAGTGACCCCCCCTCTATGGGGGACGACACCCATGAATTCTACTTAAACAAACTGAAGACAATCCAAATTTTGCCAAACACACTGGTTACGGGGGGATTTCAATTATTCCACCATCAACTGCAAAACCTACTCTAGCCCAAACTCGCTAGCACAAAGTTTCTTTGACTCTGTGAATTACCCCAACAAGAGGAACAAACATTCTAGATCTGGTCCTCACCACCATGCATCTCAACCTGGAAACTTCAAAAATCTGGACAAAGGCCCATGAAAAATAGGTAAAAATCTATATGCTGATTAACATAAAATTTACATACATAATTATGTAACCCCATCCACTCCAATTTAATTGTGGGATACCAATTTTCAAACACAAACTGAAGAACAGACAACCAAAATATGGCCCCAGACCCTGTAGTAAATGGTAACCATTTTTGTTGAAATGTGTAGCAATGATGTTCACTGGGAAGGGAGAAGATGATGAATGTCAGGATTTCGTTTTTGGTGACTTGAGTATGTAGGTTTTGTGGTAAAGTTAGGGCATTTAATGGTAGGCAATATTCTAATCTTATCAAAATAATATTAGTTTGCTAGGACCTCTAAAATTAATTCTCCATGACCTACAGATCAGTGGCGCAGCTAGAGTTTGCGCTGCCCCGGGCTGTCTGAGTTTGCTGCCCTCCCCCCCTCACAAAATCATGGTTGAATGGGGCCCCCAATACACAGCCCTCCCCCCTGCAGCCATTACAATGTCCCATTACTCGACTATTTCACCCCATTTACCATAAACACTGTAAGGTGCATACTGCTTTACTTCTACAAAGAGCATTTGGATTTCATTTAAAACTTTTATTTTATATTTTATATCACAAACACTCAAATACATCTGCTAAACAAAGCAATTCAGTCTCACAATGAAAACAGACTTGGCATTAAAACTTCTCTGCCCTTGAAACTCACATTCATTGAAACCCAGGTTCAAAGAAAATGCATCTAGCCAGTGGTGGATATAGATTTCCTTTAGGTTGTTTTCAAATCGTAGGTCACTTGTACATGAGACATGCATGTGTTCTTTGATGCACCTTCCTGATGATATTAAATTATATTCCTTGTATAATACACTTGTTACAGCTCATTTTAAATTTATTGTTTTGAGCATTTTTACAGTAAGCAATGAAACAAAATGCATAAACTAATGACAAAACTGCCCAATTCAGAACATTTCCATGGTAAAAGTCTACTCAAACTTCTACAATCCAGCAGTATCAGTAATTATGCACAATCTCTGTAAAAGTCTTCTAAATAATTCCACATTAAAAAGATCTGTAACTAGTGAAGAGGTTGCTGCTAGCAAGTAACTTTATATTTCATTGTTGCATCTACAAGTAAAGTGCCTGTTGCCCTTGAAGAATAAATTGCCTGTTACATTAAAAAAAAAAAAAAAGCTAGTAATATTTCAGTAGGGAATGGATGGCAAACTGATAACAGGTTCATAGTTACAAGGAGTCTCCACCAAAGGAGGACATTCTCAGGACTGCAGCATCCACCCCTTTAAAAGTACAACACAGTACAGTATCAGCAATTCAACTACATACTGTGGGAGTAGAACCCACAGCCTTCTGCATCAAATGTAAGTATACTACCTGTTGTGCTACTAACATTGCAAGTAGACTTTGCATAAGCATCACTAAACATCTCTTCCCCTGAAGAACTGTGCAGCACAAGAAATCAGGAAAAAGCCAAACTGTATTGGGGGGGAACAATGGCCCAAAACCAGGGGCACATTTTAAAAATTGCTTGTATAATCTTAGAAAGTTGCTAGAATAAAATGTTGTGTTACCATGTGTTTCCTGAAATATAGGAAGACAAACTTAAGTGGCTATCATTATTTAGTGAATTCAGTTCTCACTGATTTGCCAGAAAACCACAAATTTTAAGAGGAACAGACCAAAAGTATGAGCCAAACATTCTAGACATTCTGTGAAAATTTGTACAGTTGAGAGCTATAACTCCTTGAATCAGAAGTGGGTAGAGACTTCGGGCTCTTGCTTCTTGTACCTAAGGTACAGGGTTTGAATCTGAGTAACCCAACTGGGCCATTTTATATACATACACACACCTCGTACATGTGTAAATAACTGCAGTAAGAACATTCAGCTCTGTAAATAAACTGCAATAAGAACATTAAGACCTACCTCAATGGAACACTCACTGGCAGGAAAACATGCTGTATTTTAAATTGCGGGGGTCGCAGGTGGACAGGATATGCATACTTGACGTGATGCTAGCGGAAAAATGTGATGTGACCATTCTTAAAGAAACACATACCTACACAGTTTTTTTTTTTCCAGTAAAGTAACACAGCTGTTTTTTTTAATTAATCCAAAAGTGTGAACTGCCTCTCTCATCCCTCCCCCAGCTATGCCACTGCAATTGAAGTGGGTCATACTACACTTTCAGATCCTGCCCTGCTTCCTAGTTTAAAGTCAGATTCACAAATTATGATAAAACACTAAGTCATACTGTCCAGACTCCAGGCTAGTTACTGTACCAAGTTCTACTTCTGAAATCATTCACAACATGAAACGTTGAGGTAGCAAAGTTAACTATTTTTAACAAAGAAGTGTGCACTGTACAGTCAATTGCAGAAATCACATCTAATGGAGTTCTTAGGCATAAGCATTTTTTTTAATTCCTTTTTACTTTTAGTTACCTAGTCCTAGAGGAGGAGGTTGAGCCGCCACAGCAAGATAATTTTCTCATCCTGTTGGATTCCATGAGCCTAATTCCTGCAGGTACAGGTGGACAAGCGCTATACAGACTCTGCTACTGCTGCTAATTGCAGAACTTAAATTGTGCACAAGGCAGGTCCAGCCTAGCTCTGCTTGCTGCTGCTGCTGCTACTATTATGTTCCACCACCAGAACCATCCAAAACAGTACTGTCCCAGACTCCAAGTCTGATGCCAACACACACACTGAAGTCATTGCAGGATAAACTGGCAGTACGTGATGATGTGAGTGGTAATTTCAAAACAGCTACATAAAAAAAAAAATTGAAAAATATTAGGACTTGAAGGGGCCACATGAAAATTCATGGCATCCCATTATTTTACCCTTGAAAATGGTATATGCCAAGGAATTTGGTATGTTTGAGACGTCTGCTCACCACCATGCCAAACAGGTGCACTGCTGCAACTGTTGGACCCTCAGTTAAAACTGACCACAAATTAGTCACTTTCGAACTGACACTAACACCAGAACTCAAAAAGGGTGAAATCAGACTAAAAATCTTCAAGGCAAACTATACCTTCCTAGGTGAAGGTATAAATGCATTCCAAGCCTCACCCCAAGCTGAAAGAGGTAATTACGCTGAAGCTTACACTAAAGCCCTGTACAATCATTTGCATAAGTGTATAAACTTGGCTATACCAGATAGAGTCAAAGCCAGAGCCCCAAGTAAAATCAAGCTCCTATGGTGAACTTCCAGCATCAACAAACTCTACAATAAATGCAAAAAGTTGCTGTCAAAGAAAACAAAAACAAGGACCCAACAATGGAAAAGCACCCTCCTCAGCCTTAAAAGGCAAATAAGACAAATTGTCAAATCCTCGAAGAGCTCCTTTGACAGAAACCAAGCAAGTACAGTCAAGGATAACCATAAGGCCTTTTACAGCTACGTACATAACCTAAAGGGTAGGACCCAAGCATGTGCAGGACTGGTGGCCAATGGTATCATACACTGACCCCAAAGAGATAGCGAACCTGCTAGCGGATTGGTAAGGTGAAAACTTAATTCCCTTATTCCCTCCTAACTTAGAACAAACCCTCCCCCAAACTCCCTCCCCCCACCTTACATATCTGAAGACCAGGTCCTCAAAGCCATGTACAAGGCAAAGAACACAGCTTCCATGGGATCAGATGACATCCCAGGCTGTCTTCTAAACAGGGCAAAACATGAATTAGCATCACCACTAAGTAGCCTTTTCAATCATAACTTAACCACAGGCTTTGTTCCTGTGGAATGGAAAACAGCTACAGTTATTCCCCTCCACAAAGGTGGCCTATCAACAGACCCGGAGAATTACAGACCCATAAGCCTGACAAGTCTCAACTGTAAGGCCATGGAACATATCATTATGGACTTCATAAATTGGCAGTACCTCATTGTCACAGGGTCAATGAGGATTTTTGAATATTTATCCAGAACTACTGATTGGTCAAAAGAGAAGAAACCCTTTGTAATGACTTTTGACATCTGAGTAAAGACTCTACAAAGATGAGCAAGTAGTCATCTAAATATGAAAATATGTAAATACCATTCAGCCTACAATGAGCTATGACTGGAGCTAGAAAGCTAGATACTTTTGTGAACACCTTTGGCACTGCAGATAACCAAATTGGAATACAGAGAGCTGATAATGTGGCCAGACACTCAAATTTCCTGCAGCATCTGGCTACAGAAATATGATGGCATACAACGTAGATCTAATATTACCAAAAAGCTTGCCTGAGGAATGAATGAGAAGCAGCAGATTTTGAAGGGTTAACATGTTGAATTTTGGAACTTTCATATACAGATTTTGGATGGAAAAAATCTATAACTAGTTTCCAAGAAGACTTTCTTTGTTATCAGAAACATTCTGGAATAGAAGCCTTTGCCCCATTGATTTATTGGGGCTGTTTCTATGACTAGGAACCAAAAAGATATCCAAAAAACAATGTACCAAAAAATACAAAAGAACACTGGTCCAGGATAGTATCACAGAGTTTGATTAATTATGCATGTATGATATCATCAATTAATCAGTCAACGGTTCTGTAACTTTAAGGGTATTGTTAAATGGTTCTATAACTTTAACAGCACTGTTCAAATGAATGATTCAATCAATATACATGCATGATGATGTCATCTGCTATGTAACAAGAAGTGTTTTTAAAGCACAGAAAGATGATGTAATTTTCAGTTCTGAAGAAGTTCTTTACATTATGAAATGAAAGTGCTTAACTTGTTGAATAAAATCTGTGATACTAGACTGGGCCAGCGTTTTGTTCTTTTGGATTGTTTCTAGGAGTTCTATGGTGAATAAGTACCGAAGAACCTGATGAAAAAAACACTGTTTGATTCAGAGGGTAAAGAAGAACTCCCCTAACAAGGAGGTATTTGTATCTAGTGTCAACTGTATCTCTAATGAATTTCTTTTAACACCCATGAGTCTGTCACCATCTGTTGCCAAAGGAGAATGCACAAAGCCAGTTGATGGGACAGAATTTGAGAAATGGGGGTTAAGACTCCTGCTCCAGTTTGTCCCTTTTTAGGAAAGGATAATTTTTTCTTATTGTTTACCTCCTCTCATTTCTTTTTATTTCTTTGTTTGGTTTGTGAAGGTATGGAGTGTTTGTTTTGTTTCTTATACATGAGAGAGGATCTGGGAGATTTTTATTTGGTGGGGAGGGGGGAGGCTGAAATATCTTGGAAACTCCCGGAATTAATTTCTCTCTCATCAAATTGCTTGAGGACATGAGTAGCAGATGGGCCAAGTAAAACCTCATTATCTAAAGCTGAATTCAAATTATCAGACTACCACATTCGAAAACTTTTGATTATATACCATTGACAAAACAGTAGTAGACACAGTATCTGCACAAGTCATACTCACCACTCCTTAAGGTATGTTTAAATTCTTAAGAAATGTTGGAAAAAACATAACTGAGAATGGCATTATCTTCAGGGTGAAGAATGTTAGCTATTTTTCTCAAACTGTTTACACAAAACTGTACAAATTTCCCATACGGGTCTGATAGTTAACAATGCTATACACCAAAGAAGAATGAAATTATCTTACCAACTCTGTCCGATATTATTTCCTCTTTGTCCACAGGGGAGGGGGTGGAGGACCCCAAGGGCCTGTTGCCTCCTGGCAAAGATGTGATAATGGATGTAAAATTAGATCTAAGGTGAGAAAATGACTGTTCGTTTGAAAAACTTTGAAAAGTCTGAGCTGTTGCAGACAACATTATACACATCCTCCAAGGCTGGCACTATTTGAGGAATAGGTATAGAATGAAGCATATCCACCTGTAACATACAATATCACTTTAATTCAGGGAGAACATCCATTTGTTCCCATAAGAACACCTCACTCATCCTGCCTATAGTCTGAGAAAAGGAAAACTACTCCAAAGGAGGTTGTGAGAACCAAGTTCACTTGATATCTCGGATCAGAGTTTGAGAATCTGCTGGAGACAAAGCCCTGTTACAGTCTATGTCAGAATCATCTGGAATGTCTTCTTCAAGAATATTTGTACTGACCTGATTTATGGATACTGCATTCTTAATGCCAGTATTGACTGTCTGTAACAGTTTCTTTACTCAAGTAAGAATGCCATCTTTTCTTAAAAACACCATGTCTTCAGGTGAATGATTCTTAATATTTTTTTTCTCCTTTACTGTTATCCCTGAAGACCAACTAGGAGAAGGATCCTCTAACCCATCAAGATGTCTTTTCCACTGGCCACATCTAGCAGCAATTCTCAGATATCTCCATGTCCCATTAAAGATGGTTCTCCCATGCCTGGTTCAGACACTGGAATAGATGAAAAGGATGTGGGTGATCCCTGGTTCATGGTGGCTGAATGTGGTAAGAAGTGCTGTAACAAGTTGCTCGGAAGGTTACCTGTCAAATAATTCACACACACACAGTCCTCAAAACTCTATAATGCATAAGCAGCACAATGAATTCCTGTCAGAAACTCAACATTGAATTTAGTCTAATAGAAAAAATGGCAGTTAAGTTGTCACAGCATGAACACAAGCACTATGCAACTCATAGTCATCCCTGCTCAACTAAAACACTTCTCCATACAAAACTTTTACTTTAAAGAATAAAAGGTTTACACAAGCACTACAGTGTTTCATAAAAGCTACAAAACTGCCAAAGTTCAAAACTAAAAATAGCTGCCCCTGACAGGAAACTTTTGATATTAGAGAAATACCAGGTTTCATAAAAGGACAAGAACCTCCAAAACAAAATAAAAGTAAAAAGCACACAGACACAGACGCACACACACACACACACACACACACACACACACACACACACACACACACACACACACACACACACACACACACACACACACACACCTTATATGTAAAAAATACAATAAATTAAATATCTGCATGGAATGGTTCCCCAAAGGGGACTTATCTGCCAGGAAGGAGCCGAAAGCCAGGTGCTACTCTTGTGAAGCCTCTGAGCAGTCTCTTCAAAAGTACTGAAGATTTTCTACTCTGACTGTTGATTGTCTCTCCTTTGGGTTGAACAACTAGCAGTCAGTGGATGCCTGGGAGAGAGCCACAGCCTTTGGAAGCTGGACAGTGGTCATGTCTTGGACAAGACACAACAATTATAGCCTAAAGATTACAGCAGTGGTGGGAATGATAAACACCACTGGTTTACACATTTATGAGTAACCATAGAAAATCTGACAATACATACAAGATCTTTTTACAGATACTAAACACAATATAAATTTCAAAAAACATTTTCTACTCTTGGCCTCAAACATTGAAACACCCTTCCCAACAGCACAAGGAACAGACAAAGAATTCACACTGAAACTGATTAAACTGTTAAAAAAAGTAGATTACTTGTGTTTCTCAAAATCAGCCATAACTTACATTTTTACAGTCACTAATACCAATCTAGCAGCTACCCCTATATTTTGTACTTCTTACACACTGTAGAACAGATGCACAAAACAGATAAAGACTCTACATATCTTTATACTGCATTTTTAATGCCAACACAGCTGTTTTTATTTTGACTTTGCTGTGTATATATATTACAATCTGTTTATACTGCTGTGCATCTTGCTTGCCTCACTACACATAGTTTGTTCTTTTTCTCTGCATCTCACAAGAGTATTACTAGTTTACTATCATCTGTGTTTTCTGCTTTGTATTCCAAATAGTAGCTAAAATTAGACCATTAGGATCAGTCCACTACACCAGCTAAAACTTCTATATTTAAATGCTATTTGAATATTTAATATTTAACAACACCTTAACAGTGCCTGCAAATGGTATGCTGTAATCAGTGTACTACCCTGGTAAAATGTTTTTCCATTATTTGAAGGCAGAATATGATTGGAGCAGCTGTAACACATACAACGCATGAAGCATTCATCTCTTTTTATGTTGCTACATTTTTTCCTCTTCATGGATATTTATTCCATTCCATGCATTTAACATTCATAAAAGACCATATAAGCCACTCCGCTCAAAAAGTATAGCTAACATACTATAAGTGAATCACCTAAACACGCATTATGCATGAATCATTAAATACTTTTTCATCTAGGAAATCCAAAAAAATAACATACATGCATAAAGCTACTTTTACACCCTCATGAAAATTAGCTACATTAAACACCAGAACTATACACGAAAATTCAGCAGAATCTAAAATCATGGTGTTATGTGGTTAAAGGCATGGGCACACAATGAGGGATTGGAGGCCTGCATCTCTTCTCCCATACAGAACTGCCTGCAATACTAGCTCTGTCCAGTAGGGGGCACCCCTATCCCTACCTATATTCTCCTGCTTATCCATCTATTATTCATCCTTTATTTACTCAACATTTCTTCTGTCCTAGACCTGCTCTGAAACCTCACACTTTACCCTTTACTTTAACTGTCTACACCCTCCTATTTTCTTACTAACTCCTTCTTACCTCTGCTCTTTCCCAGGATAAGAACAAAAAAAAATTAACCCTGATCTCTTCCAAAATTAACTAAAAACATGTAACTGGTCTCCCTTAAAATACCTCCCATTGGAAGATGCTGTTAAATACTTTAACTCTAACTTCCTAGCTATACTTGATCACCATACTCCTACCCGCTCTATCAGAATCAGAACTAAATCCGCCCCATGGCTTTCAAAAGAAACCAAGCAAAAAAATCCATCTTATAAAGAAATATTGGAATAAATGGCGAATGACTAAAAACCCAGCAGACCAATAAAATTTCAGACAGCTGAGAAACGACACTAAAAAATCTATACTCTCTGACAAAAGAAATTACTACATACAGTTCCAGCAAACCTTCCATAATAAACCACAAAAGTTCTGGGCGTGTATTAATGAAGTATTACACCCATGGCAATCTATCACGCCAAACCCACAAGGCACAGACCAGGAAAATCCCAAGCATACTGCAAATGCCTTTAATACCTTTTTCACTAAAGCCATTCAAACACTTGCCAGTCAGTTATCACCTCAAGACTTTCCTATATCTAACAAACTCTACCCAACCCCCTCCATTTCACTTCCAACCAGTCCCAACATATATTCTCACCCTTATCCAAAAACTGAAACCATCCTCTCCTTCAGCATACCAGCTACCTGCTAAATATCTTACAGAAGGTATCTAAATCCACTGCCTATCCCATCTCCATCCTGATTAACAGAACCATCACTTGAAGGACACATCCCAAGTATCTGGAAAGTCTCCCATATTATCCCCCCTACATAAAGGAGGAAGCTCTACTGAATTCTCCAACTACTGTCCCATAGCCCTACTTTCTCCTTTGGCAAAGATCATGGAGAAATGTATCCACAAACAAATGCTAGACCACCTAATACAAAATAAATTACTATCCAGCTGTCAACATGGTTTCAGACCTTCACACAGTACACTACTGCCCTCCTCTCCTTTACAGACCATATCAACAAAAACTGCAACCAAAATAGGCTTTCCTCTGCATTGTTTATCGATCTGTCCAAAGCATTCGATATGGTAAATCACCAGATACTTTTAAACATCCTTACATCCCTGTCACTAGATGAGCCTGCTATAAAATGGTTCAAGACCTACATAGAAAACAGACAACATGCTGTTCTTTGGCATAATATTCTATCTACCCACCTGCCTGTTAACCTTGGTGTCCCTCAGGGGTCCATCTTAGCACCCTTACTGTTCACTTCATTTATCAATGACCTTCACCTAGCAATTCCCCAAGCTACATGCATCCAATATGCAGATGACTCCACTCTTGTATGCTCATCCTCAACCACATCTGAACTTTACTCCCTTAACCCAAACAGTGTTTAACACAGTTGAACAATGGTTTACACAGCGCTGCCTCCTCCTGAACCCCAAAAAAGCTAAACTCCTCCTTTTTACTCCTGCACGTAGGTCTTCCCCTATAGATTTCACTGTAACATCCAACAACGGCACTCTCATATCCCCAGAACCTACAACAAAACTACTAGGCATCACCATAGCTAACAAACGCAACTTTGACACCCATATCAATAATACTCTAAAAACTGTTAACAGAAAACTTGGCTCTCTCCATAGGATCAAACCCTTCCTTTCTCCTTCAGCTAGAGTAACTACTGCTCACACTCATCTAATCTCTACTCTCCCCTATGCCTCACCCATATATACAAATCAATCTAAAAACAACCTCAATAAAATGGAACATTGCTACAATAACATAGCCAGATTTGCTACAGGAAACCCTTTCAGAACCCACCACTGTTATAATCTAAAGCAGCTAGGATGGCTTGAACTGCAAAATCAGCTTAATTTCCACCAACTGACCATTGCCCATAAGACCCTTTACCAACCAACAAATACTCCCATACTTTCTACCCTCATCACCCCCTATATCAATCTAAAGACCCTATGATTAATCACACAAACTGCTTTTAAATATTTCAAAATCCAACAGAGCTGGGGACTCTCTTCTCTACTACTGTTGAAAAATCCTGGAATCTACTTCCCAATGACCTTTCCTCACTGCCCTCTGTATCACTTTTCAAAAGTAAACTAAAACTCTTCCTCAGAACACACTGGTTGTGCCCCTGTACACAGCCTGACAAAGCAACTAGCTCTTCTATCTTGCCTCTGCCTACCCTTTTCTTCTCTCTAATCAAGTCCTACTCTCCTTGAATGACAGCATACCCTTTGTCCTACGACACACTCTTATTTGCATCTTATGGAAACTTGATGACTGTGGCAACCTTTTTACTATAATAACTATTGTTTACCCTGCCTTCTTTTTTTATTATGTAACAACCTGTAGTCTGTGTATTTACCTGCATTACTCTGTACTATGATTCAATTGTCTACCTTATATGATAATCTCTGAACTATTCCTTCAAAGTTCATTGTACCTGTTAATAGTTGTTTATGAATCTTGTGTTTATATGAGTTGTTTTTGATTTTTGCTCTCACGGAGCTTATCTCCCCGGGCCTCTACTGAAAATGGACATGTATCCAGTTAGACTAGCCCGGTCAACAAATGTAAAATAAAATAAAAATAAAAAATAAATAAAACATTTGTTAGTTATTGCTGCTGTTTTTTACATCTGGCTGCTTTGGTGGCATGCTGTAGGCCATTTTTTTTTATTTTCAAGTTAAAAATAATCCTGCAGATCATACATTTCAGCGTACATCTTAGCCTTTCCTAACTGATGACATATTAATTAGTTCCACACTTGAGGCGGTAAATAGAAAACACTTTGAAGGTAACAAATTCCAAATAAGCAAAGTAAAATACAGAATTACTAATCAAGCTGTCACACATCCCTTTAATGGTGGGTCGAGGATGATGTCTCACTGTGTAAGCGGCTGGAAGGTCTGCAGGCAAGACGGAAACATAAATGAAATGCAACTATATCCCAATGATACAAATTAACAGATATGCCAAGGCCTCCCAAAATAAGACCATCTACTTAACAGTCTAATAACAGTTATAGCCTTATAGATGTAGTAATGAATGACATGATCCAAGCTGTGTGTGCTGGGGGGTGGTTAAATTTCAAGATGGCAGAAGGGAGAAGTTTGAAAGATTTACTGCAACAAGGGGGTGAGTAGATCAGAAATTTCTATTTGTACCATGGCAATGTAATGTAAACATGTCATAAGGCAGAAGCAGCTTTACAGAAGCCCCCCAAAAATCAAAAGAACTAGATGTGACCTCTCAACTGTCCCTATTTTGGAGGAACATTCCTGTTTTCAGGCTTGATTTACCCCTGCATATGATGTACCTATTTTACAAGCTTGATTTACACCAGGATTTTCTAAATCCCCTTCATCATGCATCATTTTTGAGAATGTCTTGTACCCAGAAAACCAAACTATATTAACAACATACTCATGGCTCCGATAATTTAGAGGAGAACATCCACCTTAAATTTCCTTTCTTCAAAAGGAAAAATAAATTACGTTGCATTGCAGAATTTTTTCAATATAGTCATTTAAAGTCCATCAAAGAGACAGTGTAAAATCTATAATGTCCTTATATTTTCCATCATTTTTGTCACTCTCATTTTTTAAATACATTTCTAGTAGTACCCCACATTCTTATTCGAAGTGGAAAATGTATCTGCTATTTCATATTCATATTTTATAATAATTAGATGCCCTGGTTTTTGGCTGGATGAACCTTCTTTTTGCACGGTCTATGCACCTATTTTTTGATGTCTACAGGTTGGGTGGTATGACTAAGAGAAAGAGTTACCACCTCAAAAAGTTAATAAAAATAATGTGTGAGATGTAATATACAACTTATCTGTCTGTTCTAAATCTGAGAACCATAACAGTGGGTTGTGGAATTACAAAACAGAGAGAGAAACTAAAGAAAAACAATGAAATGTCTAAAGGTTATTTTTTTGCAAGGGGCCAAGTCCCCCAGTACTCTTACTACTTGTATATACTAACTTTGATAACAGCGTATCTTGGGAAAAGAAATGCTAAGTGACACAGCTATCTCAAACAGTTCCATTTCTGCACATCAGTTTTGGAATTTAAAATGTTACCTACACAAATTGTGGAGTTTCACCACTGGAAAGGCACTATTACCTATGCATCAAAAAGCGCTACTTAAATAAGGCAAACATGCAGTCTATTAAAATCAAAGTAATTCTCCAAATATCCCTGTACTTGACTGTCCTGAATATTTTTAAATATATCCTTATTTCCTCACTGGACTGGCAAGAAGGCATAACAGAACATTTGTTCAGAAAGGATGATTAATGAAGTTATACTGAATTTATCTTAGTTTGTACAGCTGTTTTTATTTTGCTGAGGGTTCATCTATCCATGTCACCACATTTTTGGGTAGCATCCACAACAGCTTTCTTTCAGTTGTAAGGGGCCTCGTGTAAACAAATTTCTAAACTGGGTCTTCCAGCTGCACCCTTTTGCTGTAGACACCACAGCTGTACATGCTCTCTTTCAACCAGAGGCAGCATGCAATATCGCTTCAAAAGTATTTGTATGGCTACAAGAAGCAGTAACCTGAAGAATGTCAGAACAGCACTGTACTATCTAATTCCAAAGTCAAAGGTTCAAAACAGTCCAGGAAATTGAGAGAGATTAAAAATGTGGCTTTGTGGATGGGGGCAGCATCGATGGTATAACCACCATGAGGAACAACAATGCTGGGTATCAAGCTATCAATTTTCAATAGGAAACAGGGCCTGTCAACCCCCCTACAGACAGTATTCAATTTTAGCATGCAAACAAGCTCTGTGCTAGATGAACGAAGAACAGCAACTGTCACTCTCCTACGTAAAGGTGGGGTTGTCCACAGATCCAGTGTGCCACACCACTTCTGATGACACAGTAACAACCAGGAAAGAATGGAAAGGATAAAACCAGTGAGTACCGACAGCTCATCCTCCAAAAAGCATTTCCATCCAGGCCTGGCAAACAACTTCGGAAAGGATCTGACCCAAGTACAATTGGTCAGAAAGAGGAAATATGTGCATATGAGGTGAAAAAAGCCGCAGAGATGCATCCCAGAAGAAAATACATTCAGAAGATGCCAGGTGGGCTGTGGGAGAGAAGCATAAATACGGAAACACAGAATTTCACATTCTAAGAAAAAAGTAAAAAAAAAAAAAATCACAAAATCCTTCAGCTATGAAATGCTGCATTTAGATTTGACTTCGCTGACAGTAAAGTCTGAAATGGATTACATTCGAGTTGTCTTCATTCTGAAAACAAACTGAACTTAAATATCTGGATAGGAAATACTGAAACAAAAAAGATTTCTCAAACACTTTTTATGATGTTTAATTCAGAATGTTTAAAGTGTCGCTGACCTCTGCACTATTTCTGATGACAGACCACTGTACTGTCTCATGGGATGGGCATCAAATGTCCATTTAAAGAACTTCTAATCTACAGTTTTAACCATCTGGAAATAGTTTTTGTGCTCATAATTGATTATGTGTTACTGAACTCAAAGATACAGAGTGTAGTGGGTTATGACAAGCTGCAGGGATTTATCAATCCAAAAACCATTTTGCAGTTTGAATCGTTTTGCCAAGACTTGAAATGAGGCACCTGCACAGTAACTCACTCCGATTTTCTAGCGTTAAGTAATGCACTGATACAGTAGTTACAGACATCCCTATAACAGAATGAAGACAAGTATATTACATCTGCGAGCATTGCTCGTTTATTCTACGTACTATAAAGTGCCGCTCTCCTCCTATGATAATTGTAACAAATTAGTAAATAAACGTGGTTATTTTAAATGAGAATGCATATGATGCAAGTAAGGTATAAAATGAACTGCAAGATCATAATTTAAATAATTACATCTGTCCTGCAGCTACTGGCAATATTTTGTGTATGTAAACAGTAAAACATACTGTAGTCCAGCTAATTTTATAGTTATTCTTGCCAGTTTCACACATGTAATGGGCAAACTCTATCAAGCACTAAAAGCAGAGGATTAAGGTTATGAGCTATTAGTAAGCTGTGGTCTCTAGTCCACGGTTTAATTCCGTCAGCTTCCATCTGCCTACTGTGTTACTGTGAGCAAGTCACATAACTAGACAATGCCTTCAATTCACACCTAAAAAGGGAATTTGTGTTCAGCAGGCTTACCTAGTTAAATAAATAAAACATTTTAGTTTGGATTCTGATTACATGCCAGAACTGGAAAACAGTTGTGAATAAAATTATCTTATTTCATGTCACATTTTTAGAGTTGCTAAACAGATCCACTTTCAGCCTATCCCTTCCTAATATTTTTTCTCTCTCTCGCTCTCCAATTTAGGACAGTATTTCAAAACACAAGAAGTGAACTAAACCACTGGCTGTAGATAGGTACACCACACACATTTTTTACATTTTTCTCTTCCTGGTGAGTCATAATCTGTCCAGTACCACATTCACTTATTTTACCTTTACTGCATGCATCACTGACCAGCTTTTCCAGCGAAACCTTAACTCTGCTGTGTCACTAGCACTCCAGGAACCCTCTCTCTCAGCTGTCCAGAACTGCTCAGGACAGCCCTGATTATGCTTCATTGTTGTCCTGTCCCACATAAGATGTTTGATTGTAATTCTCAATGATTTATCAGAAAGTCAGCCAATAATACCAGAAATAAGAATTTTGTACTTCATATTGTTCAGAAATTGCATGTTGCTCTGGTATTTTTAAGCGAATTATATTAATATATAAAAACATCTCTGATTTGGGGGACTTTTCCCAGTTTTTGGATTTGCTCAGAAGTCTTGAGACATATGCCAGGAACATAACGGTCATCAGCAATACTTTGAACTTCAAAGTACTGTACCTGCAACAGGTGTTTGCTACACAAGCATAAACCAACCAATAAGCACACAGAACATCAGTATGGTTGAGCTACACTGTACTGGTTTTCAATAAACACACCTGTCCAGTTTGGTCATACACAATTTGGTCGGCTTCTCCATTCCATGTTTTCCAGTGTGTAGAGTCTCCACTGTGATAATGCACATGACCTGATAAGTGGTGCTTATCAAGAAAATATAAAATACAGAGTATGAAAATAAAACTTAGGTGAATCAAATAAATCCATTTCTTACTAAATGTCTGTAATCCTTTCATAATGTTACTGTATGTTTGGAAAGCTGCAGACATTTTAAAAATATAGTTATTGCCAGACCAACAGATGCAATGACATGGAAGTTAGCCACAGGTCTATAATACATATTACAATCCTTTCTTCACAAAATAATGTTGGAGAAACTCTTTCTTGTGGAAAGCTGTATGCATCTTATTACTGTAGGGTGATACAATGTTCCATTTGCATGTGTGTGTATTCTAGGAAGAGCTTATTTGCCCATCCACACTTCTATCATTTGAATTCCTAATATTACCAAACTATACAAGCAAATCAGAATGCTTTACTCTTGTCTGTTTGGGTGTCATATCAAGTCCTTGTCCAAAGAGCAAACAAAGGTAATTTGTTGTGTCTTTCGGCTTTTCCCGGTTAGGGGTCACCACAGCGGAACTCCAGTCCACTAATGATTGGCAGTAGATTTTTGCGTGCCGAGTTGCCAGCCCTGATGCACAACCTTCAACGAAGATACCCCCATTCACACATGTCTCCACATAGAAGACGCTCTAGCTGAGAATCAAACGGGACAACATCTTACTGTGAGGCGACAGCGCTACCGCAGCACCACCACCGCAGTATAGCAAACAAAGGTAATGATTACACAAAAATATTTACAGTAATACCAACAGAAGATATGTATTAGCAGAGCAGCTAATGCCAGTTCACAGCCAGGATTGTAAGGGAGGGTGGCTCAGGGGCACTATACTTTTTTATTTGTTTGCAACACTTCAGTATATGGTACCATTTTTTCTTCTTCTCTTTTTTGCTAAAAGTGTAACATCACTGTATATACTATCTATGATACAATAAATAAAATACAACCTGTAACATTCCAAAACGTATAATGTTTTACTGCTACACAAAGATGTAAGCTACTCCATAAAAACACAAATACAAATGGTTTTATGATCTTTAAAAATATGCAGTCATCACAGCTCAAATTATCCTTTGTATGCTTTTTGACCACCCTCCTACCTGCTGACCATTAATATTCATTGACAAACAATCAACCTGTTCCATTCCCTACATGGACAGTGCAGACTGCAGACAGTCAAACATAGCATGCAGAGCTGTGGCTGAATTGGGCATCTACATCTCTATGCATTTGAGTGATCCTAACTGCATGTTAATGAGGGCTGCCATCACTTGTTTAGTAAGCCAAGCCTAATGCTATGCCTACAGTTATGGCTATTTCACATGCAAGCCTCCAACTGAATGTGACAAAACAGCCACCAGCAGAAATGTAAGAAAGTAATTTTGTTCTCTGTTTAATGTCATTATGTGAAGACAAAAAATCTTCAGGCTAAATAATATAGCAACCAAAACACCCTTAATTTGCCTTAGCAAAGAGTTACAGTTCACTAATAGCAGCTGCACTATTAAAGATCTCAGGCAAAGAGTTCATTGTTAAACTGTGGTAAACACCTTTGCTGAAGTTCAGCCAAGCAACAGACTAGCACCTTGCTACTTTTACTAAAACATCGACATTGAATGTATGCGGTTAGCTGCTTGAATGATTGCTCATACTACTCACAGAGAAGAATGCCCCCTAACAGTAAGCAACTGTGACAGCTGTCCCTTTTGCCTCCACCACTGCTATGGTCTGAGCCACTGGACAACCAGTATGCCCTTTCCAAAGAAGATAAGCTGCCATTTGTCATTTATTCCTACCATCCCATGCCCAACTCTTCCATAGACCAAGTCAATAAATGAACTGTGTCACAGTCAAGGCTGTTGATGTTGTTTTTCGGCTTTTCCCGGTTAGGGGATGCCACAGCGGAACTCCGGTCCGCTAACGACTGGCAGTAGATTTTCACGAACGCCGAAGTGCCAGTTCGACGTTCAACCTTCAACGAAGGCACACCCATTTATGCATGTCTTTCGAACGCCCACCCAACAACGGGGAGGATATGCAGACTCCACACAGAAGACAATCCTTCTACATCACAATGCCAGGGCATTAGAGAAAATTTCAAAGACAGAATCACGGGTTCCGAAATCCCTGACAAACTATGAAAATGTCATGCTGCTCAACAGCAGCTGACACTACAAGAAAAAATATTGTTTTTACAAAAAGATTTATCCCTTTCATATTCTTGCAAAAGTAAATATAGTAACTTGGAGATCATGCAATAGAAGAATACAGATCCCACTATAGAAAAGCACAGCAACGTCACAAAAATAATTCAGAAGAAACAATGTTTTCAATGTAATTAAGTGACTCTTTTGGAACAATAATGGAAATAAATGTTGCCTTATTAAATAATGCAGTTGGAACAAGCAAATCATAAGAAATAATGATTTGCTGAAGGGTATGCTACCCACTATCCTCATGCCTTTGTCTTTCTAAACATGCTAACTGCCCTAGTCTGAAATCACACAGCAGTGAGTATAAGGATAAGGAGAAACACCTTTACCCCTCTATAAAATGATCTCCCTTTTCAACAAAACTGAGATCTAATGAAACCTAACATGTGATCACTTTATTCTCCAAAGGGAGACGATATATCAGCTGAAGAAACATCATGACAGGTGACCGCTGTCTGGCATACAAGGAGATCTAGGACCCCACCTTGATGGGACTGCTGCATATCCATACGTCAAGCTCCACTCAAGTACCCCACACACATGGACTCAACCTGGTCTATGACATCAATAGGATTTGTTGGCAGGACAGATTTGTGTCCTAAAGACTCCCCCCATCTATGAAATAGACTCCCTCTCCACGTCAAGCAGAGTACTTCTTTTTAAGTGCAACATGGATAACTGGATGGGAAGTAGAAAGTACATCCCTAGGATCCCACCCATTTCCGTGCTGGACAGGGGCATTGAGTGCTGATTTGTCTATGCACTAAACTATTGGCTTGGCTTATAAGGGCCTCAGGGCCAATAACCTAGTATCTTCCTATGATCCTACTTATGTTTGTGTGCACATTATATAGAGAGAGACATGCATCAAGATGTATGGATACAGATTACTTTGTGTTGGCTGTCTCCCCTTTTTTTTTTTCAGTCACAGGCCATCACAAATATGTTTAGAGAAACAACTCTGAACAGCACGGGGAAAGCTAGGACTTGCCCCCTCAGGATGAATTTCACTATGATGGATGTGTGTGTGTGTGTGTGTGTGTGTGTGTGTGTGTGTGTGTGTGTGTGTGTGTGTGTGTGTGTGTGTGTGTGTGTGTGTGTGTGTGTCAGTCTATATTCTCACTTACAACTATATGCACAAACATATACAAATTAGCGTGTATGTAATTACGTATTTTGTATACAAATACACACGTACACATAAATCATAAAAGCACAATTTTATAGGTGTCAGCCTCTGGACTACATTTCAGTAAAAAACACTCACTCAAACCATTGCAAGTCTTGAGGTTGTTGCAAGCTTGATAACAAAACATTTATAACTGCACTTATCTTACACTTATAAATCAGTTGTGAGTGTCTTTTGCTCTTTATCTGAAGTTGTTGTTGTCTTTCGGCTATTAATTTAAGTAATATTTGCAGTCTGCACTGCTTTTAGGTTTCCCTCCCACCGGTTCCTATTCCTGTTTTGGTTTTATACTTGGAGGTTTTTGAGTTGGCTGCCCTCAAACCTCTCAACCTCTCAGTGCAAGAAATCTGGACAAAGAGCAATAAAATGGGGGGACAAAGGTCTAAAAATAGGGACATATTCTAAATATTGCTCTTATAAACTTAGAAAGTTGCTAGATTAACAGGGTTTGTCTTAAGATATTTTCTGAAGGATTTGAATTATGAAACACAAATGTATGTCATTATGTAGTGATTTCAATCCTCAGATCATTCCAGTGATTTGCCCTAACACCACAAATTTTATGAGGAACAGACCAAACGTATGAGCCAAAATATGGACATTCTGCAAAAATCTGGACAGTTGAGAGGTATACTTGCCCCTACTGTAGAGCTGGCCCTAGAACCTCCTCATAGATATATCCCCTTTGCTCAACTTACCGGTTTCTGACAGAAGAAACTGGGAAGGCCCTCTCATTAGACTGAGTACTTTGAAAATTGCCCTCATTAACGGCCTGTCTGCCTTTGAATTTCCTTGTAATTATTTGTAGCTAGTTGATAGACTTATTTCTATTACCATTTCACTTGTGGCCAACTAAAGTGTGTTTTTACAATAAGAAAACTGGGAATGCAATTCTAGTGGCAATAGAAAGGTAGCTTGGTCAGTCCATGTTGGGAAACACAAAGTGAGATTGTTTCATCAGGCAGAGGGCTTTTAGGGATTTAGTTGGGTGTTAATCTGCACTTGAGAAGTACTTTTGCTGTACTTTTATATTATGAAGTTCCAGGATCATTCATCTTGTAGCAGAAGGTGTTTACCTTGTCTCTCTGAGATGGGAGGAACTCCACGTAGCTTAAAGTATAGTTGGTTATTGGCAAGACAGCATCTTTTTCTGCCTGCTATAAATAAGCTGTATTTTTGCAAAGCAGTTCACTGCTCAATGGTGGTTAGCAGTACCCTGTATAGTAGCAAACCTATAAAGCTAGTACTTTGGATTTTAATCCAGAACATGGAAGTTCTGCATGGAACTAAGTTTCTGGTAGCTACATACTGTCATTCAGCACTAAGATCATAGCACTAACATCTAGTCTTCTCCACAAACATCACTCAGGTGACCCCTGGAAAACCAAGACCCAAAACCATAATAGCCCAGCCCTAATAGAGCTCCTAACAACACGGATTTGCAATTTCCTAATGTCTCTGTGGCTAGCATGGTAGATATGGGCTTCTTGAAACAATATATTAATTGTCTCATGTACTCAAACAATGTTTCAATCTTTAAAGAAACTAACACAGTATGTAACAGCTGTACACACACAACCTCCCTGGAAGCAAAAATCTCACTTGCAAACAAGACTGTCAAAAAAACACACAGACACAGACACAGACACACACACACACACACACACACACACACACACACACACACACACACACACACACACACACACACACACACACACTACATCCTTCACGCATACCACTCACCATACACGCAGAACATCTTGTGCTGATGCACTTGAGAAAACCTCTCTAATCCTCAAAGGCCTCCTAAATTGTCAAACTGCAACACATACCCTCAGCAATCACCAAGGCACACACCAAAAGCAACACCCAATACTATACATAAGCCTGCACCCAAGAATAAAGCCCAAAAGGCAATCAAACACTCTACCAAGTACTCTTGACATAGGGGATTTATTGTACAACACATGAATACTCCTCTCAGCAGGCTGGACTAGAAGATAATGATTAGTTGCCTATCTGGAGCTGGGATCCACATTATCATGCATGTACTCGTCTTACTACTCCACAGCTAACAATATGATTTTATCATAGCCCGTGTGGGTGTAAATGACCCAAGCTGTACCTCACTTGACTATATAAAGAGAGACATTATAGATGCCTCTGAATGTGTTTCACAGATAGGCAAGTGCCTTGTATTGAGCAGCATTCTACCTTCAGCAAGGAAGATACCACAGTTTTGTTTGTCTTTCAGCTTTTCCCGGTAAGGGGTCGCCACAGAGGAACTCCAGTCCGCTAATGATTGGCAGTAGATTTTTACAAAATGCAGAGGTGCCAGCTCGATGCCCAACCTTCAATGAAGGCACGCCCATTTACGCATGCACGTCTTTCGAACGCTACCCAACCGCGGGGAGGACATGCAGACTCCACACAGAAGGCACTCCCAAGCCAAGCCGAGAATCGAACAGGAGAACCTCTTGCTGTGAGGTAACAACGCTACCGCCATACCACCGCGGCATGATACCACAGTATGAAGAGAAAATAATTAATTTTAAGAATTGGCTTAGTTTCTGGTGTTATTGTAGGAGAATCCAATATCTATCAACATAAAAGTACATGGTTAGCAAACCATGTTGCTTTGCCAAGGATGGTCTGTCCCCTGTGGGTTTTTGGATATTGGCTAAAACTTTGCCTAAAAAGGCTGTAAAGGGGTGGATAATGTCAAAATGACAAAACGACCAACATCGCAAAAAACTCTCAAAGCAGCCTTAAGGTGTTACTACTCAATGATAAGAGCCAAAATAAGAAACTGCACACCCTACAAGCTCTCTTCACTCTGGAGAATATAGACATCTGTGCTGCTACCAAGACTAAGGACACAAAGTACTCTGGCAGTGAATGACTACAGTGCCTCCCACATGTTTAGACCAAAAGCAGTACAGACAAGGGCTAAAGGTAGAGGTGTGTGAATCTATGTTAGCAGCAAATATAACTCTAGGATGATGCCCTGGAGTTCATCCACATCTCCATAGACAAAGCTCCCTACCATGTACTGACCAGCTACAAGTCACCCTCTATGACCCAGAAAGCTCACAGCTCTTACCATGACCTACTAGAGGCACTCATCATCCAACCAAATACCCTATTCATAGGAAATAAATTACTCCTCTATAGACTGCTTCTAACTCACAGGCACAATGATTCATGGACTTTATCAACACAAACATTCTGGATCAGATTGTGCACTTTCCAACCAGAGGATCAAACATATTGGACTTTGTGCTCAACAACATGGGAGAGAATTGAACCCACCATCCCATGTCACATTCTCATTGGTGAAGTCAGACTAGAAAGCTGTCTCCATTGAAATAAAAATCAATCCAGAAAACTCAAATAAACCCATGACAAGAACTATACTAAAGCAAATACATCCTATTCAGCCACAGTTTATCAATATTTACAACTCCCCAAAACCACAAGAACACAGGTGCCTGTACAGATTTATTTACAGAAACCATGTACAAACATGTAAACGGCTGCATTGAAGCTGCCATACCTACCAGAAGTAAGCCCAAATCGAACACCAAAAAACAAATCACACTGGTGGAATCATTACCTTAACATGCTGTACAAAAACAAGAAAAAAAAAATCATGGCCAAACTCAGAAAGAGCAAGTTGCAGAGACAAGAGCTCTCATATTCAACTGAATAAGAAGTTAAGAGGTCTAGTAAAGTCAAATAAGGCCAATTAGAAGGTCATGATAGCCTCCCAGGCTAAAGACAAACACAAGGACTTCTTCAGCTATGTCAGAAACCTTAAAGGTAATACACGGCAGTGTGTAGAACTGGTGGCAAGTGGCACAACCTTCACTGATCAAGGTGACATAGCAAATCTACTGGCTGATAAATTTAGCTCCAACTTCACCCCCATTCCCACACTACTTCCTGTAAAATCACTTCTAGAACATCCCCTCAAACTAATAGAGATCAGGTCCTGGAGGTACTGGCCAAAAACTCTGCTTATGTGGGCCACAATAATATTCCGATTGCCTCCTAAATAGCCTAAAACATGACCTAGCAGGACCACTTCAGCCAGTCTTCAACTACAACCTCAAAACAGGTTACATGCCAGGTGAATTGAGGGCTGCAATAGTTATACCTCTTCATAAAGGTGGACCATCAACTGACCCTGGGAACTACAGAACCATCAATCTGACACATCTAATAAGCAAAGCCATGGAATAAATTATCAAGGAAATGATCAACAAGGACATTGGCAAACTACAGACACTGTACCTATCCCAGTTTGGCTTCAATAAGGGAAGATCTTGCTGACTTAACCTGACAGACTTCTTCGAGAGGATCATCATGGCTATGGATGAGGGAAAAACTGTGCAAATGCCTACCATGACCTGACCAAGGCATTTCATACAATAACCAACTCAGTTTTGTTGACACTCTCTCAGAATTAAGCATAAATCCCTACAGAACTTGCTGGATTGCCAGCTGGCTCACAGATAGGACACAGGAAGTCAGGATTGGGGAGACCACCTCTACTAAGACACCAGTCACCAGAAGAGTATTCCAGGGCTCTAGGTTAGGCCTACTCCTGTTTGGCATCTACTTCTCGGAAGTCAAGACTAATATCAAAGGCTTCTGGCTCACCAAGTGTGCAGACAACTGTAAATTAGGAGCTATAAAATTCCCCCAGTGACACCAACATTCTACAACATGTTCCAACGCAAACAACTGACTGGTGTGAAAACCATGGATTAAAACTCAATGCAAAGAAATGAATTATACCGCCCTTTGGGAAAGCATCTACCCAAGCTAATTACTTCATTGATAAAACACCCCTAAGACTTGGCCTGATCGTTAAGGATCTGGGAACATATGTGTAACCAAGATAGTAAGAAAATCATTCCATGTTGCCCAACTGATAAGCAAGGGTGTGACATCCTGGTCCAAAGTAGTAATAGCACCACTCTACTTAGCCCTATACAGACCTGTCACCGAGTACAATGCCCCCTTTGGCATGTACTTAGCCAGGTACTTGCAACAGTTGCAATGTCCTCAAAGGTTACTCACCAGAAGAATCCAGGGTACAAATACCCTGTCATACATGGACTGCATTAAGGTCCTCTCTCTCTGTAGTCACTCTCCTACAGGTTACTGAGAGGTGATCTATGCCTAGGTTATAAGGGGTCCTTGGATCCAGCTCTGCTGGATCTCTTGCACATCTACAAGACAAACACCACAAAAAACACTACATCCAAGCGCCTGAACTTGGCAGTTTTACTCCTGAACATTGTCTGATAATTGGAGAACAGAACAAAGCAAACTTATAACAACACTTGGTAAAACAGGAAGAAATTTAACTGAAAATTAGTAGTAACAAATGGGAACTAGATATATAAACAAGATAAAGAAAACTGCAAATTCATTTTTTTTGTTCTAATCACAAAGTAATTTCTACCCTGAACAGTTTCATATATAACAAAAGCTATATGAATATAAATGATATAGATTCCATGTAAGTTTGGAGGTTTCAATCATTGTTATATGAAAGACTGCCAATGTTTCATGCATAATCAGCTCAGAATATAAAATGTTCCATAGCTACTTTGTACCTTCTGCAACATAAGATCCGTTTTTATATCATTCATCCATCTCTAGTTTCTGAACTGCTGCAAAAGTGTTACAAAAAAGGAAGAGACACTTTCAGTAAGTCCTCTTAACTAACAGATTGCTGGAGAATAATTTTGTTAACTAGACAAGCTCAGTGGACACCAGAGTCCCTTTTTAAGAGTAACACAAGAGCATAGTCTGGTTAGGTGTCCTGCTCAGAGTCACAAACTTTGCAATTAAAATTGAGGGAACCAATAGCAATATTAAAGATTGAAGGTCATTAAGAGCTTTTAACCTTAACTTTCTGAGATAAACTGGACTAATTCCCCTGGATGGCTTGTTTATCAGGGGTTTCTATAAATAACTTGGTAGGAGAACAGCAACATGCTAAAGTGACATCTGATCCCCTCAACCACTCCAAAGACTAGGATAGAATCCTAACCATCTATTGGAATGGCAGCCCTCAGTTATGCAAAGAGTCCACATAGACATCAACACATTTAGCAGACATGATAAAAGATAATCTCCCACAATGGGAAAAATGCCTCCAAGAACAAAGGCTCAAACGCACTACATTTAAAACAGGGAAAACATCACTGTCAGAGCTCATCCAACTAGATTAAGCCCTGTTTGGTTTCATAGCAACAGACTACCTAAAAGAGATGTATGTAAGGAGAGAAGTCATAACCTTTTCCAACATACGCAGCTAAAGGATGCACCCCCATGTCCACTGTACCAGAGTAAAAGAGATGACAATCCAAAAGTCTCCAAGCTAAGATCCATATAACCCATAAGGCAGAACAGAGCAAACATTACCATATAGACCTCATATGAAAACACAAATACAACTATACCTCATGGCTGTGGAACCGGAAGGCTCTACAATTAAGAGATGAGAAAATATTTCTGGAGATGTCTGTGATGCAAACCAGCCACTGCCACCACCATCCATGTGACCTTCATGAATTTACCTGCAATGTCCAGTCATAAGACAGAAGGATCACAATGATGACCATAAACCAGTATGGAGCATGGGTAAAGCAAGACATGTAATATTACTTGTTTACTGGGAAAGTCCAACTGAGCCATGACAGATACCTTTTTTCAGTGGAGCCCCAGAGAGAAAAGCTCCACAGTAAAGTTTTACAACATGGCATACAATACAGTACAACACAATGGTGTTTTTCTGTCTTCAGATGTAGTGCTTTTTGAGAGATTGTTCATGGAGGCATGTTCCCATTGTGGGAGAT